>NW_027624766.1:0-7818 GCF_034508935.2 Berghia stephanieae | reverse complement strand
ACTCTTTAACCATTATGGGAAAGATAGATTTTACAAACGGAAGAAAATTTACTATCATGATACTCTAGCATTAATCCATTGTTATGATTTGTGCTACAATTAAATTATTTTTTAACTAGACATGGAAATGTTTTTTTTAACGTAGTATATGAATGGGTGAAAATAACAATGAAAGTTGGGGATTAAAAATCATTGTGATGGAACAACATGATGGCAATGTGATTACAAATCATTGTGATAAACAATATTTGATGGCAATGAAGCATGATTTAAAGTCGATGATATGAAGGAAATTTACTGAATGAAATGAATGAAAAGAAATGATTTTGACATTTCAATTATTAATCATAAATGAGTGAAAATTCATAACAATAATAGAAAAGAGAAGATTTCCCAAATCATGAATGGGTATGGTATATATATCCAAACAA
Source organism: Berghia stephanieae (assembly GCF_034508935.2). Lineage (NCBI taxonomy): Eukaryota > Metazoa > Mollusca > Gastropoda > Nudibranchia > Aeolidiidae > Berghia > Berghia stephanieae. The sequence goes on along the minus strand of NW_027624766.1, from coordinate 7,387 downwards.
TACTCAATGTTACATTAAGTTGGGTCATCATGTTTACAAATAAATTATCGAAATTGTGCGTTCTGATTGGCATAATTTGCGAGGTAACTAACAGTATGCATGGGAGGTTAAGTTATACCCTTCTCACGTGTTTATCACTAATCGAGAAAGTAGGTCGGCGTGAATATTTTCACAGCCTGGTATGTGAGAGATACTGAAGTGAATTTTGCAAAATAGACCCACCTTAGTACTCTACTAATTATTCATTTTGGGTTATTCTTATGTACGTGATGGTTTATGGCCCCTTTTTCGACCACAAACTCTTTTAGCAGTAGATATCTGCTAATGTCTTTAAAGCAAAGACGAGGGCCCCATCCTTCACGCTCTATTACAGAGTATCGTGATTCTCTGTCCAATAATTTTCTGCTTGCATATAAGCAAGGCATTAGAGTTCCCTCATGCTCCTGTAATAGTACACCTGCGATCCCCTTATCAGACGCGCCCATTTCTTAAAACCCAAATTCTTTTGATATGTCGGGTAATTTAAGAATTGGTTCTGAACAGAGTAATGCCTTAATTGGTTAAAACTATTCTGACACGCTTCTGTCCAAACAATTTTGTTCGGTGACCCATTCTTTTTCAGATTTGTTAGCGGTGTCGCGATGTGCGCGAAGTTGTAAATGTATTCCTGTAAAATTTTTGGAGCCCAAGTACTTTGCGTACTTCTTTTTTTTGTCTTAGGTGGTTGCAATTGTGCGATTTTTGTTTGTTTTTCTGTCTCGGGTGTCTGTGTCCCATGACCAACGGTATGATTAATCCTGCAATTTGAAGCTTCGATATTAGTAAACATAGGTTGCGACACTGTGTCTCTATCAAAATATTTTTTAGCATATTTGCATGGAATGTCTTTGTTGTGTTTGTTAATTTTAATCTCGTAATTAACATTAGATTTTTCCCGCTGTTATTTTGAATGGTCCCCTTTTCCCTGTAGCTAAAAGTTTAACTCGAGTCATCGGGTAAGAGTATTAAGTACTTTGTCACCAATCTCAAATTTTCTGGATTGCTTTCGATCGGAGTATTCCTTGTATTTCTCTGCTTTTTTAGTGACGGATTCCTGTGCTAGCTTACATGTGTCCTCTATTCTGTCCTTTTTAGGTTTCTTACATATTGCGTAAGCAAACATAATTTCGTTATTGTCCCCATTCCCTTTTTAAAAGCGGCTACTTATTGATCCCCCGATATTCCTAAAAACCAAAGGGGGAGGGAGCCTTAATTTTTGGGGATTTTTAATGCAAAAAGTTGCTGGTAAGTATCGTCCCAACTTGGTTTTTCTGCTGACACTTTTTTTAACAATTCTTTAGAGTGCATTAAATCTTCACAAAGACCAATTTTTTTGGGGGTGGTAGGAGTTGGGAATGAGTGTTGGATTCCCTGAGTTTTATGGTTTCATCATATATTGATGTAAATTGGGGGGCCATTGTCCGACAGATCCATTTGGATGCCTATTAAAAAATTGCATCAATGTTCACTAGTGATCCGATGTAGTTGATTTCAATGTATCGCTTCTGGCCCCCTGGTTGCGTAACGACTAGTGTTAGTATGTGTGTAGGGTTTCATCTGATTTTGTTAAAGGGCCTAAAATGTCAATTGAAAACTTTTAAAAAACTTTTTCAATACTGGGGTTTCTCAAAAGGGCAATCTGGGTATTCTCCCTTTTGCACTCTTTTTTGGGCATGTGTCACACGATTTACTTATTCTCGGACGCTTTAGAAATTCCGGGCCATGTAAAATTTCTGGAATTCTCTTCAATGGGGGAAGAGCCCCCAAGTTCCAGAAGTTATTGAATCGTGCGCTATTCCAAGGTTTTTGTTTCTGAAAATACTCGGCGTGCCCAGTGTTTAGCATTTTTTTTTTTTTTTTTTTTTTTTTTTTTTTTTTTTTAAAAAAAAAAAAAAAAAAGTGGGGTCCTTTTTCTGTTTTCTGAATGTTCCTGTAAAAAATTGTTGGGGGTTCTAGAGAAATAGTCATTGGCTTTCTTTGTCTTAGTCATTTTCTTGTTTCTGCTGACAAGCTGTTTTTTGGGGTTTTTAATGCCATTTTTTAATTTTGGGTTGTTTTTTAGCCCTTTTATTCCAAACAATAACCCAGCGCGGGGTTTGGGGAAGTTTTTACAGCATTCCACTTTTCCTGTATAGTGGGGGGGGTTTCATTACACGTTAGTTTTTTTAAAAGGTTTGACTGTGCCACGGGAAGTGATGCATTGTCCCGTTTTTCCAGTTTTGTCTTCGTCATTGATCAAAGTGCTTTTATTCCTACGTACTGCACCTGTTCTCTCAAATTTTGAAATCGTTCCTTGCTTTGCCTTCCAAAAAAAAATAGCGATCCTGATTTGTGAGTTTGTGTTAAAAAGTGACTTAAATTTTAATTGTAAATTTTAACGATATTTTATTGTTTTGTATTTCAGACATCACTGTTAAACATCTTCAATGCCTAATTACAATTGTTGAACAAAACCATTGAACAAGAGAGAGGTCCCAGCCACGAACTGAGTTGGTAATATATCCTTCATTATTCTCTTTTACATGAGTTGGGCATCACATAGTAACTATGACATCGTGATTTGTTTGCAAGTGATTTGTTTTAAATGCATTTTTGGCAATTTACTGTTTACCGAAAACCACTTATATTTTTATTTTCTGAAAAGGAGTCTTTAAAAACTAAATAATAATAAAAGGAGTCTACTAGCCGTCGTGTTATATTTAGTGATAGATAATTTGGGGTTATTTTGGCATCCTATTATTGTTATCACACTCTGTATATTAGCGTCATTGCGAATAATTGTACAACAACTAACGACGAGTCACACACATTGGTGATACATTTTTCGTAGTAACATATTTTTAGAGTACACGCGATTGACACATTGTTATTGACTCAAGTCATAAAAACTCCGCATTGTATTGACACTTTGCTTTATAAGATATAACGATAAAAGGCATCAAATTAAACATACATAATAAGTTGAAATAAGAGAGAGAGATTTCTAAAAATAGAACAGTTCATTCCAGTAAGTGTAAATAAATAAAAACAGTCAGTAACAGTATCCTGTCAATATAATTTTAAAATAAAAATCGAAAACTAATTTATTGCAACATGGAAGTATAAAAAATATTAATCTGCAAAGGACTTGAAATACCCAGGAAAGAAAATTTTATGGTGCGAAAAAAAGTAAAAAAGAAAAAGAAAAATGGAAAAGAAAAATCTTAAGGAAAGATTTGAAATAAGGAGAAAATTCAAGAGGAAAAAAGAAAGAAACGTAGAGAAAAAATGAAGAAAGAATTCGTAGAAAGAAAGAAGAAAGAAATTTGTGAGAAGAAAAAGGGAAAAGAAAAAAGAATACGTAGAGAAGAACGAGAAGAAAGAGTCCAAGAAAGGGAACTAAAAAGACAAAAAGCTTTAGCAGAAGAAGAAACCAAAAGGACCCAAATGATGCTGGAAATTGAAAAAAAAAAAACCGGTCATGAAAGAAAACATAATAATAGTGATGAATTTTTCGTGAAATTCCACGCATGCCAACATACGATGAACGCTCAGACTGTTAGAATCCTTCTTACACCGATTCGAAGTTCAGGCTAAAGGTTATCGTTGGCCAGAAAGCAAATGGGCCACAGCCTTGATTAATGTTATCTGGAGAACCGCTAAAAATTTTCTATACCTTAACAACTGAAGATGCAGATGATTTTGGAAAATTAAAGACGCTCTACTAAAAAAATTTAGATTAACGGAAGATGGTTACCAGGAAAGGTTTCACACTGCAAAACCGGAAAGTGGGAGAAGACTTTAATACATTTGTGAACCGAATTACTCAATTTCTAAATCGGTGGCTTGAGTTTGGGAAACGTAAAACAAGACGACTTTGCAGGCCTTTACTATCTCACGCTGAAGAATCGAAAACTATCAAGCTTGCAACCCAGATTTAGTCGCATTCTTTAAGAGAGAAAGCCAGAAAACTTGGACAAATTAAAATCTACGCAGAAAACTTTAACAGCGCACATCCATTGACACCCCTTAGCAGAACATTAAAGGAACCATACTACGCTGCGCTGCTCAGAGTCCAGGTACACCTAAAGTTCAGTACTCAAATAGAACGAGCCGATCAATCACTCGGAACACGCAAGTGAAACAGGATGACCATAGTAACAAACCATGGAAAAACAGTTCAATAGAGACCATAGCCGACCCTATCAAAACAAAAAAAGAAATGCACTGACAATAAAAATGAGTATAAGAAAACCAAAAAACCCTATAATTAAATGTCAATATTGTGGAATGAAAGGCCACACAGCAGACAAATGTTACAAAATCGGGGGGATATCCAAAAGAAACTGCAAATGCATCACTCCAAAACAGTGAAAATAATCAGACCGAGTAATGTAGGAGAAAATATAAATGTGTATTGCGAAAAAGGTATGTCACTTTTAACACAAATCACAAATCAGGATCGCTATTTTTTTGTGAAGGCAAGCTAATGGAACTGATTGCAAAATATTGAGAAAACACAGGATGCAGTACAGTAGGAATAAAAGCATCTTTGATCAATGACGAAGACAAAACTGGAAAAACGGTACAATGCATCACATTCAGTGGCACGTCGAAAACCTTTGAAACAGCAAACGTGTACATAGAAACCCATACTATACGGAATAGTGGAATGCTGTATACTTCCCAACCCGTCGCTGATGTTATTGTTGGCAATTTATAAAAGGTCTTAAAGACAAACCCCAACAAGATGTAAAAAAGAATGGTCTTTAAACCCCAAGAAACAGTTGTTAGCAAAAAACAAGAAAGATGACTAAGAAAAACAGAGAAGCCAATGGACTATTTCTCTAGAACCACAACAATTTGACAGGAACAGGTTCTTGAAGACAGAAAAAGGGACCCGACTTTAACTTCATATTTCAATATCGCAAAAAAAGGGACAAAATAAAAAGTTGAATACATCATTGAAAAGATATTCTGTTAGGTTACTAGGAAAAAGAAACAAAATAGAAAAACAACTGGTCACGCCGAGTATTTACGAAACAAAATCCTTGGAATAGCGCACGATTCAATAACTTTGGACATTTTGGGGAAAGCTCTTCCACATTAAAGGGAAAATATCCGAGAATTTCACATGGCCTGGAATTACTAAAGACGTCCGAGAATATGTGAAATCTTGTGACACATGCCAAAGAGAGTCGAAAAAGGGCGGGAATACCGAGATTGCCATTAGAGACAACCCCAGTTATTGAAAAGTTTTTCAAAAAGTTGCAATTGACATTATAGGCCCTTTAACAAAATCAGATAGAAACCATACAACATACTAAACTAGTCGATTACGCAACCAGGTGGCCAGAAGCGTTTAGCATTGAAATCAACTCATCGGATCACATAGCTGAAGCATTGATGACAATTTTTACTAGAATAGGCATACCAAATGAGTTACTGTGGACAATGGACCAATTTACATCACATTGATGCATAAAACCCATGAAACTCATGGGAATCCAACACTCATTCACAACTCCCTACCACCCCAAGCAAATGGTTTTGTGAAAGATTTAATGGCACTCTAAAGAATATGTTAAGAAAAGTGTCAGCAGAAAAACCAGATGATTGGGACGATACTTACCAGCAATCCTATTTGCTATAGAAAAATTTACCCAAGAATCTACAGGTACTCCCATTTGAGTTGATGTATGGACGATCACCTCGCGGCCCGACCCAATATAGTAGCCGACAATTTGTAAAGGGAATGAGGGGACAATAACGAAATTATTTTTGCTTACGAATATGAAAGAAACCTGAAAGACGAATAGAGGACACATGTAAGCTGCACAGGAACCCGTCACTAAAAAAGCAGAGAAATACAAGGAATACTCCGATTTGAAAAAGCAAAATCAAGAAATTTGAGATTGGTGACAAAGTACTAATACTCTTACCCCCATGATCGAGTAAACTTTTAGCTACATGGAAAGGACCATTCAAAATAACAGCAGTAAAATCTAATGTTAATTACGAGATTAAATTAACAACCAAAAAAGACATTCCATGCAAATATGCTAAAAAAGTATTTTGATAGAGACACAGTGTCGCAACCTATGTTTACTAATATCGAAGCTTCAAATGCAGGGTTAATCATACCCTTGGTCATGGGACACAGACACCCCAGACAGAAAAACAAACAAAATCGCACAATTGCAACACTAAGACAAAAAAGAAGTACGCAAAGTACTTGGGCTCCTAAATTTTTACAGGAAATACATTTACAACTTCGCGCACATCGCGACACCGCTAACCAAATCTGACAAAGAATGGGTCACCCAACAAAATTGTTTGGACAAAAAAGGTGTCAGAATAGCTTTAAACAAATTTAAAAGGCATTACTCTGTTTAGAACCAATTTTAAATTACCCGACATATCAAAAGAATTTGTTGTAAGAACTGACGCGTTGATAAGGGCATCGCGGTGTACTTTACAGGAACATGGGGAAAATCTAATGCCTTGCTTATATGCAAGCAGAAAATTATTGGAAGAGAATCACGATACTCTGTAATAGAGCGTGAAGGACTGGCCTCGTCTTTGCTTTAAAGACTTCAGCAGATATCTACTGCTAAAAGAGTTTGTGGTCGAAAAAGGACCATAAACCACTCACGTAATAAAAAATAACAAAATGAATAATAGTTTGAGTACTAAGGTGGAGTTATTTTTTCAAAATTACACTTTCGTTCTCTACATACCCGGTGTGAAAATATTCACGGACCTACTTTTCGATTGTTAAAACCCTGAGAAGGGTATAATTAACCTCCATGCATACTGTTGTTACCCGAAAAAAAATGCCAATTTGAAGACAATTTTATTAAATTTATTTTTAAAAATTTATGCCCCTTTAAATTAAAATTTAGATTGTTTGGAATATATACCCTACCCCTATGATTGGGAAATCTTTCTTTATTTTATTTTTATGAATTTTCATCATTTTGATTAAAAATTGAAATGTCAAAATTTAATTTTTATTATTTCATTCAGTAAATTACTTCATATATCGACTTAAATCATGCTTTTTCCCTCACTATTTTTTATCCAAATTTTTACAATTTCCCTCATGTTGTTCATCAAATGATTTGTAACACAAATTTTTTTTGTTATGTCCCCATTCATTAAAACCTACGTTTTTTAAAATTTTCCATTCTAGTTAAAAAATAATTTTTTTGTAGCCAAATATCAATGGATTAAAGCTAGGTTCATGATAGTAAATTTACTTCCGTTTTTAAAATCATCTTTCCATATGGTTAAAAGAGTATATTTTAAAGGGGTGGGGGGTGTACAGTAAAGGTTTTTCAAATATCTTATTAAATTTTATTTTATT
>NW_027624765.1:0-7820 GCF_034508935.2 Berghia stephanieae | reverse complement strand
ATTAAATTTTAAAAAATTTACACAAACTTGAATATTTTTGCTTTTTTTTGGGTGTTTTTTTTGTTGTTGCTTTTTCTTTTAAGGGTCGATGGATTGAATTATATTACGCAGTTAACATTCCGTTCTACGAATGCTTTAAGTTTTTCAGTCAATTATACCAGTTAGGGTTTATGTAGATGTGACCAGTGCGGATTTACAAAAAATTTTAAAAAATCGATTGCGTTGGGCTTCCTTTTTTTTTTTTTTTTTTGGAAAGGGGAAAGGGGGGGGGGGGGGGGGGGGGGGGGGGGGGGGGGGGGGGGGGGGGGGGGGGGGGGGGGGGGGTTCTAAGTAAGCAATTGCCACATGTGATTCAGGTAGTGCGGAGGAAGTATAATGTTTTTTATTTCGGTGTATTTAATAAATATCTTACTTCTTGGGTAAGAGGTTTGAATCTGTTAGAATGTTTACAAAGTTTTAAATTTGTCAGACAAAAGAATTCACCCGTTATTTTCCCCCACCCATCCCCCACCTTCTTTCCGCAGAGAAATACCGAAATAAAGAGGCAAATTTTTTTTAAATAGCCCCGGGTGTGGCAGGTTTTTAAAACAATCTTTTTTTACACCCGAACTTTATTTTTGTAACCTGCAATTAGAGAATAAAAAAAAAAAAAAAACATTGTGTGACGTCAGTCGCAGGTTTTTTTAAAACTAACTTTTAAAAAATGCCCTTTGATATGAAATTTTTGGTAAATATTTTACATTTACTTTTATGTGAATTGCAATTTTAAACCCTTTTTTTGTACATTCATTTCATCGATATCGTAATACCAATTTACCAAAACAAAATTTCCTGTGCCCAATTATTTATTAAACCACTTTTTCTGGGTTTAAAAAAAATATAATTGTACTTATCGCTTTTTTTCACTGTCAAATCTCACCGATATGGAAAACTAAATAAAGACGTGCGGCTATGTGGTCTAGAGGCACGACACTCGCTTATTTTTGTTGGGGGGTCCTATTTCGGCCTTGCTCGGGGCATAGTTAGTCCTTGAAAAAGGTTCTTTACTCACATTTTCTCACCCCCTCAAGTGTAAAAAAAGTACCTGGCCGCTAACAAGTTGCGTGATGTCCGTTCCCCACGGACCCTTTGAAAAAAATAATGAACTATGATATGCAAACATGTTATTATTGGCTATTCAAAACATAAATTTTTCTCGAAAAGGGGGGACGTAAATCATGATTATTTCAAAGACAACAGGGGGCAGCGTGGCTCAGCGGTACGGTCTTTGCTTCGTACCGAAAAGGTAACGAGTTCGATCACCCGCCGCTGCGTTGCGTGGCCTTGAGCAAGTCACCTAGCCCTAGCTCACTTTGCGGCGCTGCACTGCGGCTGACGCCATAGGTTATTCCAGTCTTCCCTTGGAATAGACCCTAAAGACAAATTTCCCCTTGGGGATGAATAAAGCGAATTTTTAATTTTTTTATTTTTATAAGCTGCACAGGGCCTCCAAAAATGGTTATCCAAGTATGCCATTGTCATACAGAAGGATAAAGTCTCCTGACGCCGTCAAAGCAACACCCAGATTTTTTTTTTTTAGATATCATGATTATTTCAAAGACAAAAACAAATCTCGGAATTTACATCAACATGAATGTTTTATATCTTGATATCGAGGGGAGGTAACACGCATATTATCATTCCGCTCTAAAGTCCATACAGAGTTAGCCCGTCGCCGGTCCGTGTCCGCTTTTTTTATTTTTTTTCACGGGTCTGAGCTTAAGTACTACGCTTTCCCATACACCTGTTGGAGTGGCAAGTTTTTCACCCAGCGCCGACCCGTGCTGAACCGTGGCCTTCGTAAAGTTATGGCCTGATACTGACCAAAAAATGACGTCAAAATGCCAGTCTTTTGCCACAAAAGAAAACAAATCGTGAGTTGTATTCAATAGTTCAACCAATGAAATACAACAACTCACTAGACGGTGCAAAAACCAAATAATGACGTCAAACTGCCAGTCCTTTTGGATTTCAGTATCAGGCTATAACATAGCGATGGCTACGGCTGGACCCGTCCGCACACCCGTCACACACCCGTGGCGTGTCAGAGGTCAGTCAACCGGTGGTGTTTCCATGATACACCCGCCGTTTTGCTGGAGTTTTCATTTTACCTTTGCACTAAAATGTGCGGCTATGTGGTCTTGTGGTATGACACTCGCTTTCGGATCGGAAAGTCCTGGGTTCGATGCCTCGCTCGGCGCATAGTTGAGTCATGGAAGGCTCTTACTCACATTCTCTCACCGTACTCAGGTGTAAAATGAGTACCTGGCCGTTAGCAGCGTTGTCTTTGTCCCAAAAATTTGTAATATCGCCGGATAGGCGTCATGTCTCGTCCTACATGTTATGTGTTGCTGTTGGTCAGGGACCCCTTGTAAAGCGCTTTGAGCACATTTAGTGGATATTGTGCTATATAAAAGCTCAAGTTTTAAAATTTATTCAGCATGGACCTTTTTTTTCTCATACTCTCTCTTGCTCCATCATGGAAAGCGAAATTTTGAACGAGGCTGTTAGGAAACGCCAGATCTTTATGATAAAACTCATGATGGATATTGAAACATAGTGTTAATTCAAAAAAAAAACAAACAAACAAAGAATAACTAGGGCTTTTATATAGCGTAATATCCACTAAATTAGCTCAAAGCGCTTTAACAAAGGGTCCCTGACTAACAGCAACACGTAACATGTAAAACGGACATTACGCTTGTTAGGCGATATTACATTTTTTAAATAGAGACAACGCTGTTGACGGCCAGGTACTCATTTTACACTGAGTACTGTGAGAGAATGTGAGTAAAGAGTCTTTTCCAATGACGCAACTGTGCGCCAAGTGAGGCTCGAACCCAGGACCTTCATATCCGAAAGCGAGTGTCATACCACAAGACCACATAGCTGCATAAACTGGTAGTCATGTGAGCGACAACTGAAAGCAGTAACACCAGTACATAAGTGTACAGAATCAACAGCTACTTCAAGAAGGCCTCGGTCAGTAGAACCAGCACTGGCAGCACTCCTAGTCACTAAATCGATCGATTATAATTAATTTCCGGTAGATTAAAATTTTTTGCGTAAACTTCTTTGCATTCTACATCATGGTGGTGATGATAATGATGATGATGAGATGATGATGATGATGATGATGAATGATGATGATGATGATGATGATGATGATGATGATGATGATGGTGATGATCATTGTGATGATGATCATTGTGATGATGATGATGATGATCATTGTGATGATGATGATGATGATGATGATGATGATGATGTGATGATGATGATGATGATGATGATGATGATGGTTTTGTTTCCCTCAAGGTTATCACAAGCCGCTGTTTCGCAGGAAAAGGATTTCGAAAATTTGAAATGTATGGTTCAATGATGTCAAGCAGCAAGTAAATAGTGCTTGGTTTCATCCGAATCTATTTTAAGAACTGTTCTTCATCATTCAGCACTTGATCTACAAGGTGGTAGAACTCCCCGTATGTTTCTCTCTTCTGGTGGATACTATAAACCAAATATATCCATTTGGATTTTAAAAATTATTAAAAATCCATTATTCATCATTGAAGATAAATATTGTTTTCAAAGACGGTCCAGAGTTGCTATGTTGTTCATTGTTTTCTTATATATATATATATATATATATATATATATATATAATATATATAAGTATCAATCCACTATTAAGGTGACCACTGTGAAATGCACCAATTGGAGGACCAAGCATATGTCTTGTTCAAATTGATTAAACTGTTCAATCTTTGTTCAATGAGTATAGTTTGATTCCCTACAATGATTTATGAACACAATTCTGATGCTTGATGATCACAATGGTATATAGAAAAATTACTCGGTCCCCCTAATGTTTTACTAAGTGTTTCTGTAGCTTTAAGGAGACATTTGGTAAAAACATGTTTTTAGGGAGACCACATTAAAAAACCCTTTTAGGGAGCCCAGTATATGTTTATATATGTGTATACCTAAGAGTGCATTTTCAAGTGAGCTACCACCAAATTGTCTAAAATAAAGTAAGTCCTTAAGATTAAGAGCTTCATGGCCATAGTGTCGAAGCTTATCCCAGTGTGCGTAGAGTGAAGTGGCCGAGCAACGCATTTACTAACTCCTGGGAAGGTCCATCCCTCAGAAGGGGCGCTCAGGGAATAACCTGGGACTCAAACACGGCAAAAAATATTCCAGTTGCTCCGTGCGCCATTGTTTTTGCAGTCCCCGACCCCTTTAGAAACCTGACGACCCAGGTTAAGATCAGAGATAGAAGGGACCAGGCAGAGGAGTTTATTTGTTGTTGTTGTATACCACTGAATGGACTTGGTTTGTTTTGTTTTGTTTTTAAGGGTTTTTACGGCGCTTGCACACATTAAGGTCATATCAGCGCCAGTAAAAAGGAAGAAAATGGGATAGTAAAAAGTTCTGGAACTACAATTAGAGCACCCAAGAAAAAGTAAGGCAAAGGGGATTTGTTTCAAATAGGAAACAGTAGATTCCAAGAGCCCACTATCAAAGTATTTTAGTTTGAGATCACCTAAACGTCTCATTCAGACACAAGCACAGGTCCCAACAAAGAGGGATACACTCAAATGTTTACAAAGCATAAATAATATGTAAACAAAACAATAAAGAGCATAACAGACAGATGATTTACAAGGGAAAAATATAATCTCCCAAAACTCGAACTATACATTTGACTGTTTCCCTCCCAGCCAGGTCCTGGACAAAACCAAGTAATCCCATCCCGAGACAAAGACAGAAAACAAGTTGGAAACAGACATAGGGGGATAGAAGACGCAACGAGTACGTCCTGCCCATTATGGGAAGTCGGGAACCCCACCCAGTGAATGGAGTTGGATGGATAGGACAGCAGATCTGATGGACACAATGAACGGCTTCAATCAACATCTCATTCACTTTAACTTGCACAATGCTTGCTTTGGTTTCGTGGTAGACAGTTCGTCTGACGCCGAGTTGCCAGGGTTCGAATCCATATTTGTGGCGATGCAGAGTCATTGTAAAAGTCTCATTTACAGTCTCACTTGTGTTAATTGGAGTACGTTACTGAATTGCAACAACGTTGTTCGTGTCCATATAAATGTACTACCAGCTGCACGTTGAGCTCATTGTGGGTTTTTATGATACATCAAGCTCGTGTAAAATTACATTTACATTTGACCGAAAAATGATACATAACGATAGAAGTCTACAAATCATATTGCAGGTTTATTTCAGTTCCAAAAGCCATCACAAACATTCATCCACTGTATCACATAAGTCTTTGGTCACCAATAAAAGCATGAAGTTTGCTATGTGTACAGTGCAACATAAAAGGATAGAAACAGTTTTACTGAGAAAACCCTCAAATGATAACAAACCAATATGTTGTTGCTGGTAAGTTGCTTAATTGCATTTGTTAAAAAGCATAAACTGTGAAGCAAAGTGTTGAAAATCGTTTGAATAAAGTTTAATGCAAAAAAAATAATTCTTAAGCACTTTATGCCGTTCTAAGCTGTCGTTGCTGCATTTTTTTTTCATTATTAATTATTATTATTCTGATTAAGGATGAGGGGATAAAGAAAGAATGAAATTAAATGCACAGAGGTGTCATTTCTTGACAGTCACCTCTAAAGATTGCAACTCTTAAAATTATCATGAAAAGAATAGTGAAATTTTACATTAGGTATCTAGAAAATGCTGAACATAAAGCTACATTGGCCAATTAAGTTAGGGTTAGTAGAAAGACTTTTTATTCTGCCATATCTGATTCTTTCAGATAGTTCTACATAGCTGCCAACTTTTCAAAAATAAAATAAGGAACGCTCATTTGGCCCGGGATGAGGGGGGATGTGTGCCGAAGCCCCGCCCCCCCCCCCCCCTTCATCGAATCGCAACATATAAAAGTCAGCCTTTTTAATTACTATTACTAAACACTAACAAGTTTGAGATGACAGAGGCTAGTCCAAATGTTGCTCAATTATCGGGTTTAGTACCAGCACATTTGAATCGTTAAAATGACACTTTCCACAATGATTGTTGTTTTGTTTTTAAGGGTTTTACGGCGCTTGCAACACATTTAGGTTATATCAGCGCCAGTAAAAAGGAAGAAAATTGGATAGTAAAAAGTTCTAGAATTACAGTTGAAAGCATCCAAGAGAAAGTAAGACATAGGGGAACTGGGAACAAATAGGGATCAGATGTAGATTCCAAGAGCGTATCACCAATGTACTTAGTTTGAGATCACCTATAAGTCTTATCCGGACACAAGAACAAAATCCAACAAAGAGGAACACACTCAAATGCTTACATTATACATTAAAAAATAACAAATAAGTAATAATACATAACAGAGAGATGATTTACAAGGAAAAAAATATCATCTCCCAAAACAATAAAATGCATTTGACTGCTTCCCTCCCAGCTAGGACTCCGGCGAGGGCCAGGAAAAAAACAAGTAATCTCATTCCAAGACAAAGACTGAAAGCATGTTGGAAAACAGATATAAGGGGATAGAAGACACAGTGTGTACCTCCCTGCCCGCTATGGGAGCTTTCCACAATGAGGGTCAAAATTCAGAACGGACAATATAAAGAAAGAATTCAACTGCCTCAACTTTGATAAGGACCAATACACAAGAAGCACAATTGTAAAATAAATGAAATAACTTAAGATGGTTAGAAATGCATAACTACCAACCTGGTACATCACTTGAGAGGGCGTTTTGGGGTAAAAAATTAGGTGAGTTCAGATAAAAAGTAGACGATTGCATATATGTTTTCTTTCATGCAACATAATGGTCTTTAAGTAGTATACTATAATAGTAGTTATAGTAAAATGCACCTCTAAATATTAGAGAATTCTATTCTTTACTTTGACAAGATAAACACACCTAAAAATGGGGGTATACTTATTTTTCTTGAACCTAAACCGTTACAAAAGCTTGCTTGAAAAAAAAAAAATTAAAATCAGATGAAGATGTTTTTGGGATTAAATTTATATATTTCATAAATTAATAAAGGGAAATAATCATTGTCATCTTTAATCAATATAAGCAAATTTATTTTTTTATTGAATACCTTCCAATCAAAAAGGTGGATTTAATTTTATTCTTAATTAAAATAATATTTGTAACAAATCGTGAAAGTATCAATACTGTCTTGAATATTCAAAGTATATCGAGGCTAACAAACCATATCCTATGCAAATCTCCAATACATTATGAAAGGTTTGAGTAAAATAAAAGGCGTCATATAAACGAATGGAACTTTTTTAATTTTTGAAAATCATTTATGATAGAGGCATAATTCAAATTAAAGAACTACACAAATGGAGATTATGCTCTCACTGGACACCAATAAAAATGATAAAAAAAATAACAACAATAGTATAGGGTAATAGTAAAATTGGATCAATAATAAAAAATTCATTGGGCTCACAGGGTTTTTTTAAAACCCCCAAATTTAAAAGTCAAAAATTACAAAAAAACGGTTTTTGAACAAAAAATAAGCATTTTACGGACTCAGGAAGTAAAATACGGAACAAATCCTTTTAAAAAACAAAGGGTTGGGCAGCTAGGGTTTCTACAAAGCTTTTTGTCTCTCAACTGGGGAAAAATGAATGTTCATATAATATAAAAAAGGATATTCCCAATGATAAAAATTTTTTAACTAATAAAGAAAAAAAACTTTTTTGGGTAAACCCCCCAAAAAATGTCAATAACACATACAATAAAATGAATGTAATACAAAAAAATTTCCCTGTTTGTCATTACA
>NW_027624764.1:0-7822 GCF_034508935.2 Berghia stephanieae | reverse complement strand
AAAGCGAGTGTCAAACTACTAGACCACATAGCCGTGAAGGACATTAAGCAAAATAAAATTACGTTATGGTATATAGATGTTCTCCCAGTATAATATCGTATAAGGGTCCGACGTGCACTTAATTGTAGGTCTGATAACCGAACAAAATTATGGCCTTGTTTTAACAATGTTGCCAGGGACAATATTTTGCGTTGGCTTGAAAGTATTTCCATTACAACCATGAATCCATCACAATTTTGATTATCAGAACTGCAAATAAGTAGGTACACGTCAGGTATGCCTCACATTTTATGTTGAATGACCAGGAATACGAAGTATCATGTATTGATTTTTTATTGGCGACAATGCGGTATGATGGTCTTTGCTTCGTACCAAGTTCAAAGCCCCGCCGCGCTGTGTCAGGGTTGCCAGATTAATTTCAGGCATTCTGCCAACTGGATTTAAAAATCTGCCAAATACCACAAAAATCTGCCAAACCGTACTATTTATAGTACCCCCTTTGAAAACTCATCAGTTTTGTTAAACAAAAAATTCTCAAGGCCGATGTCATAAATTTTTTTTTTCATTTCCCAAGTTAAAAAAAAATCACTAATACATAAAAATTGCCATGGAAAACGTGGAGTAGACCTATACATTCATCCCTAGCCCTCGGAAAATAAAATCTGCCAAATATCTGCCAAACTGCCAAACCGATTTTTTCTCTGCCAGACGACTTCAAATTCTGCCAAAAAAAGGACATTTGGCAGAAAATCTGCCAAATTGGCAACCCTGCGCTGTGTGGCCTTGAGCAAATCACCTCTTTAATGCCTAGCTTACCTTGCGGCGAGTTGTCTACATCCTCAAAGCGCTTTACAAAAGAGTCCCTAGACAACAGCAAGATATGAAGTGAATAGAAAAGTGCCAGAAGACAATAGAGAATAAAAATATTTTTTTCGCGGCGGTGGTGGGGTTTGAACCTGCGACCTTATTGGTACGACAACTCCGCCTGGCAGGTGAGAGCGTGGCTCTACCGTGTGAGCTATCCACGAACACAAAAATATTCGTTTCAAACTCAAAGTCATTACTAGATCCCTCTCTCACCCACTTCTTGAGACCACCGATTCGTTCGTACACCACCATCGCGAATAATTTTGACCAGCAGTTAAGCTTAATAGCCAATAATCTCAACACAAACATATAACATAGAAACGATTGAGACATTGAGTATGCTCCGGTGTATGGGGTGAATTTTTAATTCAGAAAAGTGAGTGGAGCAGGCACTTATGTTGGTAACAACAAGATATGAAGTGAATAGAAAAGTGCCAGAAGACAATAGAGAATAAAAATTTTTTCGCGGCGGTGGTGGGGTTTGAACCTGCGACCTTATTGGTACGACAACTCCGCCTGGCAGGTGAGAGCGTGGCTCTACCGTGTGAGCTATCCACGAACACAAAAATATTCGTTTCAAACTCAAAGTCATTACTAGATCCCTCTCTCACCCACTTCTTGAGACCACCGATTCGTTCGTACACCACCATCGCGAATAATTTTGACCAGCAGTTAAGCTTAATAGCCAATATTCTCAACACAAACATATAACATAGAAACGATTGAGACATTGAGTATGCTCCGGTGTATGGGGTGAATTTTTAATTCAGAAAAGTGAGTGGAGCAGGCACTTATGTTGGTAACAACAAGATATGAAGTGAATAGAAAAGTGCCAGAAGACAATAGAGAATAAAAATTTTTTCGCGGCGGTGGTGGGGTTTGAACCTGCGACCTTATTGTACGACAACTCCGCCTGGCAGGTGAGAGCGTGGCTCTACCGTGTGAGCTATCCACGAACACAAAAATATTCGTTTCAAACTCAAAGTCATTACTAGATCCCTCTCTCACCCACTTCTTGAGACCACCGATTCGTTCGTACACCACCATCGCGAATAATTTTGACCAGCAGTTAAGCTTAATAGCCAATATTCTCAACACAAACATATAACATAGAAACGATTGAGACATTGAGTATGCTCCGGTGTATGGGGTGAATTTTTAATTCAGAAAAGTGAGTGGAGCAGGCACTTATGTTGGTAACAACAAGATATGAAGTGAATAGAAAAGTGCCAGAAGACAATAGAGAATAAAAATTTTTTTCGCGGCGGTGGTGGGGTTTGAACCTGCGACCTTATTGGTACGACAACTCCGCCTGGCAGGTGAGAGCGTGGCTCTACCGTGTGAGCTATCCACGAACACAAAAATATTCGTTTCAAACTCAAAGTCAAAAAAAAATTTTTATTCTCTATTGTCTTCTGGCACTTTTCTATTCACTTCATATCTTGTTGTTACCAACATAAGTGCCTGCTCCACTCACTTTTCTGAATTAAAAATTCACCCCATACACCGGAGCATACTCAATGTCTCAATCGTTTCTATGTTATATGTTTGTGTTGAGAATATTGGCTATTAAGCTTAACTGCTGGTCAAAATTATTCGCGATGGTGGTGTACGAACGAATCGGTGGTCTCAAGAAGTGGGTGAGAGAGGGATCTAGTAATGACTTTGAGTTTGAAACGAATATTTTTGTGTTCGTGGATAGCTCACACGGTAGAGCCACGCTCTCACCTGCCAGGCGGAGTTGTCGTACCAATAAGGTCGCAGGTTCAAACCCCACCACCGCCGCGAAAAAATTTTTATTCTCTATTGTCTTCTGGCACTTTTCTATTCACTTCATATCTTGTTGTTACCAACATAAGTGCCTGCTCCACTCACTTTTCTGAATTAAAAATTCACCCCATACACCGGAGCATACTCAATGTCTCAATCGTTTCTATGTTATATGTTTGTGTTGAGATTATTGGCTATTAAGCTTAACTGCTGGTCAAAATTATTCGCGATGGTGGTGTACGAACGAATCGGTGGTCTCAAGAAGTGGGTGAGAGAGGGATCTAGTAATGACTTTGAGTTTGAAACGAATATTTTTGTGTTCGTGGATAGCTCACACGGTAGAGCCACGCTCTCACCTGCCAGGCGGAGTTGTCGTACCAATAAGGTCGCAGGTTCAAACCCACCACCGCCGCGAAAAAATTTTTATTCTCTATTGTCTTCTGGCACTTTTCTATTCACTTCATATCTTGTTGTTACCAACATAAGTGCCTGCTCCACTCACTTTTCCTAGACAACAGCAACACTTAACATAATGTGGGACGGGACGTTGTCTGTTAGGCGATATAATTCAATTTTTCCAACGCTGATATCGGTCAGGTACTCATTCTTCACATGGGAACATTGAGAGAATAATGTGAGTAAAGAGCGTTTTTCAAGGACTCAACTATGCGCTGCTTAGAGCTGGATTCAAACATCTTGAGCCTAACATCTGAATGCAAATGTTATTCCATAAGACCACTGAGAGTTATACTAGAAAAATTTTAAAAAATGATATTTCAACAATGTAAGAAACTACTGCCAATCTCCGCAAGTTTGTAAACCAAATTCAAGTTTCATTTCTTTTTAAAAGTAGATTCAGTATTCAGTATCTAACCCCACCAGACATTACAAAAACTTGACATTTATATAGCGTTATATCCACTTAACGTGTTCCAAGCGCTTTACAAGGTATCCTTAGGCAAGAGCAATACTCAATATTTATGTAGAACGAGACATAATGTCTTAGGCGACATTACATTTATTTCCGACAGAGACAACACTGCTAACGCCCGGACTCAACACTCAGTAATGTGCCGCTCAAAGCGGGACTCGAACCCCGGACGTTCCGATCCGAAGGCAAATGTCATACCAAAAGATCACATATCTTGGGGCGACGGGTGTCACTTTTAGATTTTTATGCTTTGCAATAAGATACCTCAGTAGTTTATTATTAAGATAGCACAAAAAGTAAACGAATTTTTATTGCTTGGCAATAAGATACCTTTGTATTGTATTATTAAGGCATTACAATAAGTAAATAAAGAGAAACATGCAGTGAATGAGTGAACGATTGAATAAAAGCTTAAGAATCTACCTCCAGGTCAGACGGGACATGTCAAGGATCCGTGCTATAGCTTGTCATTAACCATACGTGAACATGTTTTTTTTCTTCTTTATATCAATTCGGCTGTTTGCTGCGTAACAGAATTGATAATAAGAAATGTTGTCTTTTATCATTATTAACAAGCAATGAGAATGATTCAATCTGCAGTTATACGAAATAATTTTTTAGTTCCAAAAGGTCTAATCATATTCACGGGTCATTACGTTTTATAATCGTCTCGCGTCGTGATAATTACAGTTTTCTTTCAAAGGGTTGTTTGTACAACAGATGAATACAATAAGTCTCGGCTTGTAAAGATTTCGGAAAAATAAATATTATCTATGGTTTGATCTAGTTATATTTATTACAATTTATAATATTTAACAAACCTCATGTCTAGTGGTATGACTCTCGCCTTCGCATCGGAAGGTCAAGAGTTCGAGACTTTTGAGTCCTTCTTTGAGTGTTTTCCCAGGGTACTGTTGTTAACTGGTTAATTCAAAATGAAAGAATAAGGGCTAACCCACACCGGAGACTGACTCGGACTAGCCGGCACTGCCGTCCTCTGCCGTCTTCTGGATAAAGACGTCGGGCACGGACAAAATACTAAGAATAAAGAGAAGAGCCGCTAGAACTACCCTAACCAAGCTCGAAAAAAAAATGCAGTGGACGTCAGGTGCTTGGTATGGATAGGTCTTGAGATAAGATATTACACTTTCCTGGATGGAACTCTATAGATAGTATGCAGATGACGTCACTCAGGCCTTTGTTATTGTTTTTGCCATCCGCGTTTGTGAGTTGTTCTCACTAAACTGTATTAACCAGACTATAAAAGTTCATGGTTACACAGAGTTTGTGTGTTGGTCCGTTATACTTCCGGATGGCAATGTTGTGAACTCCTTGGCCAAGCGCATTCTATCTATGAAGTAATTCTATCTGCTCGATGCTCCCCAGTCGAGTTCCTAGAGGAACCTGCGTTGTACATACTTCCAATTTGTTCTCAATCTAGTATCTGCGTGATTTTAAGTAAATCTTGTAACTATGTTACCCCCCCCCCCTTTTTTTTTCATTCTGATTTCTTTTGTACATCATCATATTATTTGAACAAAAATGTTTTCTAATAGTTAAAGTATATTAACACTTTGTTGAGGAGCTCGTTTAGCAAAAAAAAAAAAAAAAATAAATGTATAGCAAGAACTAACAGATTTTGTGTTTGAGTGAAATAAATCTATTTTTGTACAGGTTGGGTGTGAAGTTTTGGGGACAACCCGGAAAATGCCCGGTAAGGAGAGAGTTAACATACAATCCTGTAACTGCATGTAGCAATCGTTAATTTCTAGCCTGACACTAGAATCGCGAAGGACATAGTTTGACGTAATTTTTCAGGTTGTGCAGCGCCTAGTGAGTTGTCATTAGTAGAGCTCAAGGAAACAAGTGATCCCATTGGTTGAACTATTGAATTCAGCTCACGATTTGTTCTCTTTTGTGGCCAAAGACTTGTCTGTGTCTTTTGACGTCATTTTTGGTCAGTGTCAGCGTAGCCATCGTTATGTTATAGCCTGACACTGAACGTAGCCATCGTAATGTTATAGCCTGACACTGAAATCCAAAAGGCTGGCAGTTTGACGTCATTATTTTGTTTTTGCACCGCCTAGTGAGTTGTCGTTAATAGAGCTCTTGGAAACAAGTCATTTCATTGTTGAACTATTGAATTCAACTCACGATTTGTTTCTTTTGTAGCAAAAGACTGGCATTTGACATCATTTTTTGGTCAGTGTCATGCCATAACTTTACGAAGGCCACGGTGTCAGGCTATGAGTTTACAAAGGTCAAGGTCAGTGTCAGGCTATAATGACAACAAACTGCGTGACCTTAAGTATGCAATGAAGAGCTGCTTGGCTATTTTATCACCGTCTTTCCCCCTTGTCACGCTTGTATCCTGTTTTTCCACCCAGACGGCCAAGGTGCAGGGAGAATTCATCTGCTTTATTTTGAACATAATACAACACTTCAAAATAAATGCTAATTTATTTTCCTTTTCTTAAAAAAAAAAACAAACAAAACAAACAAAAACAATTCCATGTACAAGTGCCTATTCGTCGATTCTACATTGCTAGGGGATACGACAAAAAGGGCTCGAGACAAACACGGATGTTTGACAGAAGTCCTGCTGTGCTGAATGTTGTTTTCTGGAGTAATTATTTATTTGGATGCGTTAACAAGTTTAGTGGCGTACTCTAGAAAAGCACGTATTCAAAAATTTTGGGCCCGAAAATTCGTCCTTCAAATATCTATCGATTTATATATGATCCTCGTTTTGGTCAAAACTCTCAAACCTGGGACTTCTTCAAAGAGATGATAGGGCGCTCCCGATAGAGCGATCTATTCTTTTTAGTTTATCCCTTGGTCGACCACTCCTTGGCCTGTCTTTAACAATCCAGCATCAGAAGGTTCTCTTGAACGTCCAATTTTCATTTCATTCACATTACAATATCTTGAAACCGCGGTAATCGTTAATCTCGATGAAATCATGCCGATAGCTGGATCACCCTCTGTATTCGTTTTTTCACTATTTTGAATTTGGCATGAAGCCGATTAAATTTAACAAAACGTTAAGTTTATGTACTGTGAAAAACGGGTATGCCCAAATGGAATGCTCTGGTTATTATTTTTTTAAAACAAAAAACAAGTTGTATCTAGGTCTAGTGAGTTCTTTTGGTTGTGTGATGCCATGATCTAAAAAAGTTCACATGATTCTTATGAGTGTATTAAACCAACGCGTGATGTTTTCAAATGTGAAATGTATATTGTTCAAAGAATCGGAGAATTGTAATAGATTTTATCATTAACCTGATGGTTATTAAATCCAAGGGAGTCACCTATAGATAGAACGAAGATGACGTCACTCAGGCCTTTGCTATTGGTTGTTTTTTGCTTTTTGCCATCCATGTTTGGGAGTAATTCTCCCTAAACTGTAATTAACCAGACTCTAAACGTTTTTAAGGTTCTACATAGTTTTGTGTGTTGGTCCATTTTAGTTCCGGATGGCAATGTTGTGAGTTTCTTAGACAAGCGCACACTATAATCTATATTCAGGTTTTCGTTTAATCGAGTCATCGATCACATGCTTTGTTGCTGTCCAAAAATTGGATATTCTTTAAAAAACACGCCGCTTTGTTTATGAAAATTTATAAACATATCCACGAGTCAAGCTGAACAAAATGATCTATTGTGATGTTAGATATCAAGTTTGAAAACTATGAACAATTTTCACTATGTGGGTCACTTGAGCACATGTTGCAATGTGACCAATGACCTCGAGCACATGGAAAGGTAATATAGATCAACCCCATTAGGGTAGTTATTGGGTGACAGAACTTTTGCGTGCCAGTGTAATTATGCTTTTCGATAGGCTAGCGTCCGTTCTAAATGATAAAGGGTATTTGCCATTGTCCGGTTAACGCTGTAGAAACCAGGCTATTAAACCATACGGCTCTAAAGAACTGGAAAATTTAATTATATTTTAGATTTTAGAGAAGAAAAAAAAAGAAATAGAAATGAAAACACGTTGACAAATAAGACGGAAAAACAAGATGAAGAGGAGCAAAACATACAAAGACATCTACAATAACAGCATGCAAAACAATACAGGTGTCATTATAAAAGGTAATGCAGTGCTAACCATTGATAAAAACATTTAAAAAGGGAAGAAAAAAATATAATATGACGAAATGTTTACGAGGATTCGAATTGAATAAAATACGTCAAGTCTGCGCCTTTCATTTCGTCGTAACAAAAATTCGTATTATTCAAACAAAAGAC
>NW_027624763.1:0-7821 GCF_034508935.2 Berghia stephanieae | reverse complement strand
GGGAAATTTTTTTTAAAAAAAAAAATTCCGGGGGGGCGACGGGGGGATAAAACAAATTTGGGCCTTGGGACCCCCCATTTTCGAGGGGCGGGGAAGGATTAAAATTGTGTTTGTAGTTTTAACCCCTGTTTTTAAATGTTTTTTTTTTTTTTTTTTTTTTTTATTTTTTTTAGTTTTTTTTATTAAAAATTTTCCTTTTTTAGGGTGCAATTTTGGAAAAAAAATTTTTCCCATGTTCTGGAATTTTGGGGGGATAATTTTTTTAAAAAAGGGGGGGGAGTTTAAAAAAAAATTTTTTTTAGTTTTGGGGGTTAAAAACGAAATTTTTCATTTTCCCGGGGGGGAACAGGTTTTTCTGGGGGGAAAAATCACAGCGATTTTTTATTTTTTTAGGGAAAAAAAAATTTTTTTGGCGCCTTTTATAGGGGAATTTCTCCTTTTTTTTTTTGGGGTTTCCAAAAAAAACAATGATTGGAAATTTTGGGCAGAGAGGGAGAGGAGAGGGGGGAGGGAAGAAAGGGGGAGAAAAGGAGAGGGGGGGGGGGGGAGACTATCGAACAGAAAAACCAAAACCATTTCAAGTCGTTTTTCTTAAAAAAAAAATAACCAATGAAAAAAATTTAAAAAAAAAAAAAAATTTAAAAAAATAAAAACCCCAAAATATAAAAATCTGAGAAAAAAAATGAAGGGAAAAAAGATACGAAGCAACCGAATAAAAGGGGAATTCATTGAGAAATTTTTTATTGGGGGGTTTTTTTTTTTTGTTGTTTTTTTTTTAAAAGGGGGTTTTTTGTGGAAATTTTTTTTTTTTTTAAAAAAAAATTTTCTATACAAATTTTTAATAGGAGACCCCATTTTTAAAAAAAAACTCTCTATGTAAAAAATCAAGTTTTTTCATGTTTTTTTACTCAATATTAAGGGTTTTGGAAAAAAAAAAAAAAAAAAAGAGGGAGGAGGAGGAGGGAGAGGAAGGAAGGGGGGAGAGAAGGGAGAGAGGAGGGAGAGGCCCAAAAATACGGGAAAAAAAAAAGGGGGGGGAAATTTTTCAAAAAACGGGGTTCCCCTTCATTTGCAAAAAAAAAAACAGTTTTCCCAAAAAAAAAAACTTCTTTTTTTTTTTTGGGCCCAAAAAGGGGGGGGGCTCGGGAAAAACAACACCCACCCGGGACCCTTTTTTTGGATTTGGGGGGGGCCCTCCAAAAAATTTTAAGAGAAATTTTTCTTTTTTGGTGTCAGATTTTAACTTTTGAAAATGATAGTTATGATAAGATAAAAATCAGATTTTTGTGGTTTTAAAGCCTTTTTATTTTGCTCTTGTGCTTCTAAAAACGTATTTTAACCCAAGTCTTCAAAAAAAAAAGGGGGTTTTGCCACTAGTGGAAGGAGGGTTTAAAATTTTAACTTTACAAAAGTTTTTTTTTTCTGTTTCAAAATAGCATCAAACGGCAATGTAATAAATTAAAAATAGGGGGCTTATGATGGCCGTTTGTGATCTTTTTTCCAAAAAAAAAGGGTCTTTAGATCATTTTTTTTTTTTTCTGTCCTTTAAACCCGGTTTATTTTTTTAAGGAAAAAATTTAAAAAAAATTTTTTTTAAAAAACAGTCCATGGATCAAAAAAAAAAACTGGTTTTTCCTTTTTTTTAGTCTTTTTAACCCCAAAAACATTTGATTTTGTGGCTTGGTTTAAAAATAGATTGCAGTACATGTTGGGGAAGTCCCCCAATTCTCCGTTTTTTGTTAATTTAAATTGAAAAAACAATGGGGGCATTGTTTTGAAAGGTGAAAAAATTCAAATTTAAAAAAATCTAAAATCTAATTACAAAAAGAAAACAAATTTCAAAACAAAAAATTACCCCCTCAAAATTTTGAAAATAGTGTTTGGAATTTTTAGCTTTTTCCCTTTTTTTGCAATGTTCTACTCGGAATAAAGGGAAAAAGTGGGGGGGACCCCACTATCAGCGTAAAAAAAATTAAAATTTAAAAAAAAAAACTCCCTTTTTTTTTTCATTGATTTCTTTTTTTTGTCAATAATTTTTTCCCCTTTTTTTTGTGTGAAAATTTTTGGGGTTTAATTTTTGTATGTAAAAATAAAAAAAAATTGCTTATTTTTTTTTTTTTTTTCATTGTATTTATTTTTTTTTTGTAAAAAATGTAAAGCCTTTAGAGCCTGTTGAAAAAATTGGTTTTAAGGGGGAGCTTTTTCAAATGTCATTTTTTTATTATTATCTGAAAATTAAGCTTTTTTAGTGAATATCCATTAAAAAACTTGCTAAAAGCGCTTTTCAAAGGGGGTCCCTAAAAAAAAAAGGGAAAATTTTGTAAAAAATTTTTTTTAAAACAAAGGGGGGGTTTGCCTATTAGGTGATTTTCCCCCTTTTTTTTTTTTTTCCCGGGACGGGGGGGGGGGGGGGGGGAAAAAACATGAAATTTGCGTGGGAAAAAAATTTGTTTAGAAAAAAGAGCCCTTTTTCAAAGGTTTTTAAAACTATGCCCCCCACTCAGAGCTTAAAAAAAATCAAACCCCCAGGGATTTGACCCTTTTGCCCGTTTTCTACCACTGGACCCATAGCAGCACATAGTAAAATTTTTTTTAATGGGGGTTTAAATTTGCTTTTGATAATGTTATTACTTTAAAAAAAAAAGTTTTTATAATGTTGTAATTTGGTACTTTTTTTTATTTTGTTATTGATACCAAAATTTTTTTTAAAAAAGTTTTCAAATTTAAAAAAAAAATTTTTTTTCAAAAAAATGGTGACATGGGGGGGACCTTTTAGAAATTAAAAAGGGGGGGGAAAAAAGGGGAAAATTTGTTTCCCCTCAAGATAAAACGTTAAGAATTCCTATTAAAATTTAAAAAATCCCCATAATTTTTTAGTCTGTTTTTGTCGAAAAAAAATGCAAGTTGAATTTTTTTTACCCCAGATGAAAAAGAGTTTTTTTAATTTTCCTCAAAAAAAATTTTGGGGGAATTTTTTTCCCCTAAAACGTTTGGAATTGGTGATACACATTTTCCCGATTCTTGTGAAAGTTTTTTTAAAAGATTTTTGGGGTTTTTTTGGAAAAAAAATTTTTTTTTTTTTTTTTAAAGGGGAAGGGGGGGGGAACAAAAAGTATGCTGTGAAAAAGGGGGTGGGGGAGGGAAAATTTTAAAAACAAAAAATTTTTTACTTTTAAAAATGTTGGGTTTTTGTTGTTACTGGTTTTTTTTTTTTCCTTTTTCTTAGTGCCTTTAAAGGGTTTTTTTGCCTTGCTAAGTTTTGGATCAGCATTTATATTTGGGTCTCGGTTTTTTTTTTCCTTTTTTTTGGGGGGTTTTGGGGGTTTTTCGAGGTAGATCCAAAAAGTGTTTCATTTTGGGCCCTGTTAAAAAAATTTTTTTTCCTATTTTTTTTTACTGCGAGGGGGGAACACAATTACGATTGGTTTTTTACAGCGTTATCTGGGGGGCCTATTGGCTTTTGTGTCAAAACTTTTAAAGCTAGCTGGAAATTCTTAAAAAGAGGGGGGGGGTTTTGCAGGGCTGGTTTGCAAAATTAAAACGATTTATTGTGGAGAATCAAAATCAAACGTTTTATCGAGGGAAGCAGAACCTTTAACGATGCAACTTGAAACGGGGAAAAATCGGGGGGAAGAAAAGGGGGGGGAAAAAGAAATTTTGTTTTTGGGGGGGGGAAACAGGAAAATTGGGCGTTGAATTGATAAAAACCAAAAAAAAAAAAACAAAAAACGGGGTATAAAGTTTTTTAAAAATTAAAATCGGGGGGAAAATTTAGACAAAATTTTAAAAAAACGGCGGGGGGGGAGAGATTTTAAAATGAACCTTTGGAATTGAGAATAAAAAAACTGGATTTTTTGGCAAAAGGGGGGAGATTTTTCAAAAAAACATGTTGATATAAGTAAAAATAAATTGTTTTTTGTGATTTAAAAAACAAAAATTTTTTTTGAATTTTCTACTGGTAACTTTTTTTTGAAAGTTGTGTTTTTCCATTGTTTTTTAAAATTTTTCTAAAAAATTTTTCCATTTTTAAAAAAAAGGATTTTGAAAAAACCCCCAACGTGGGGTTTATTAATTAGAGCCTTTTTTTTTTTTAAATTTTTATATTCTTTTTAATAAGTCCCCGTGTTAAAAAAATTTTCAAAGTTTGTTGTTTTTTATTAATTTAATCTTTTTATTTTTTTAAATCTTTTTTCATTTCACAAAAGTTCTAGTGGGGGTTGGGGGAAACACGTTGCATAAAAAATCGAATTTTTTGAGCTAAATTTTTCTTTTAAAAAATGGGTCGATTTTTTTTCATCCAGATCTTTTTCCAAATTTCCTTTTTGGGTTTTTTTTGGGTAATTTGGGATAAAAAATTGGGGGTAAAAAAAAAAATTGTGTGTTCCAAAAAAAGGGGGTTTTTTGGGGATATGTTAAAAAAAAATATTTTTAGTGACGAAAAAAAAGGGGGGG
Organism: Berghia stephanieae; assembly: GCF_034508935.2. Taxonomy (NCBI): domain Eukaryota; kingdom Metazoa; phylum Mollusca; class Gastropoda; order Nudibranchia; family Aeolidiidae; genus Berghia; species Berghia stephanieae. The sequence continues at coordinate 3,369 of NW_027624763.1, read as the reverse complement.
ACTACTTTTTTTAAATTGGGAATTTTAAGATTTTTAAAAAAAAGTGTGGGGAAAAATTTTTTTAATGAATTATTTTGATTAGGGGCCATTGGGGGGGGTTTTTAACTGAAAATTTACTTTAAAAAATTTTTTTTTTTATTGTTAATGTTTTAAAAAATGTTAAAAAAAACGATGTTTTAGAATTTCAAAAAATTTTTTGTTGAAACATTTTAATTGTTTGATTTTTAAAATTAAAAGGCTCTTTACAGTTTTTCTATTCTTTTATGAAAGTATGAAAAAAAAAATTGAAAAACAGAATAAAAAAAAAAAACCAGATTGTTTTTTTAAAAAAACTGTGTAAAATTTTTAATCAGAAAAATGAGTGGAAGAGGGCCTTTTGTTTGAAAAAAAAAAACAAAAAAAGAAAAAAATAGAGTAAAAAAAAAGTCCCAAAAGGGGGGACAATGAAGAAAAAAAAAAACTTTGCGGGCGGGGGGGATTCAAACCCAAAACCTGACCTTTAAAGAAAAACTTGCCGGGCCCCAGGGGAGGGGGTGTCCCTCTTGTTTTTTGAAATCTTTTTTGTAGGCCTTTTACCGCTTCTACATTTTAATTTTTCAATTGTTGTTGGAAAATTTTTTAAATTTATAAAAATTTTGAAAAGAAAATTTTTTTTCCCCAAATTTTTTAATTTTTTGTTTTAAAAAAAAAAAAAGTTTCTTTTTTTTTTTTTTTAAAGGGGGGGGGGGGGGGTTGTTTTTTTTATTTATGATTTTGCTTTGCTCTTTTAGGTAAAAATTTATAAAACCCAAAAAACTCCCTCCCAAATTTTAAAAAAATAAAAAACCCCCCAAAAAAAAAAAAAAAAACTTTGGGGTAAGTTAAAAACATTTTTGAGGGGATAGATGGGGAAATTTAGTGAGAAAACTGATTAAATTGGCTGTTAAAAAATCAATAAAGAGTAAGTGGGGGTCAATTTTTCGAAAAATCTTTTAAAAAAATTTTTCCCCCAAAAAAAATTTTGGTGGGGTTTTTTTTTCCCCCCTTTTTGGGGCAGGGTTTTTTTAATTTTTTGGGTTTCTTTTTTTTCCCCTCCCCTATAATTTTTTTTCCATTTTTTTTTTTTTTAATGCTTTTTTAATTATTTTTGGGTTTTTGGGGGCCCTGGCTGGGGGAAAATCTGTTTAGGGGGGGTAAAAAAAAAAAAAATTTTAAGTTAGGGTTTTTTTGGGGGGGGGGGTTTAGTGTTTTTTTTTGATTTTTTTGTTTTTTTTTTTTTTTTTATTTTTTTAAAAAAGTTTTTTTTTTTTTTTTTTTTTGGGTTTTTTTCTATTTTTGGATCCAAATTTTTAATTTTTGGGCTAAAAAAAAACCATTTTTGGGTTTTATTTTTTCCCCCCCCTTTGGGTTTTTTTTTTCCATTTTTTTTTTTAAATCTAAAATTTTTTTTTTAATTTAATTTTTTTTTGTTTTTTTTTTTTTCCGGGGAGGAAAAACCCCCAAAAAAAAAAAAAAAAAAAAAAAAAAAATTGTTTTTTTTCTGTTTTTTTTTTTAAATTTAAAAATTAGATTTTTTTAAAAAAAACAAAATTTAAAAATTTTTTTTTTTTTCTAAAAATTTCAAAAAAATATTTCAAAAATTTTTTTTTCCTTTTTTAAAAAATTTTTTTTAAAAAAAAAAGAAGGGGGGGGGGGGGACCTTTTTAAAAAACCCAACCCCCCCAACCCCGGGGTTTTTTCCGTTTTCCCCCTTTTTTTTCCCCCTTTTGCCAAATTTTTTATTTTTTTTTAACCCAAATTTTTTGGGGTTTTGTTCCCAAAAAATTTTTTTTGGGTTTTTGGGGTTTAAAAAAAATTATATTTGGATAAAATTAAAAAAATTTTTATGTAATTTGCTTTTTTTTTATACATTTTTTTTTTCCATGTTTAAAAAAAATAGCAAAAAATTCGGGTTTTTGGGGAGTTTTAAAAAAATTTTTTTGGGGGGACAGAAAAAAACCCTCCTTCAAAAAATTTGATCAATTTTTAATTACCCTTTTTCACCAAAAAAAAAAAAAAAAAAAAACGGGGTCTTCAAAAGGGGCTTATTTTTAAAATCCAAAGGTTTTAGGGTTTTTTGCCCCTTTTTATAAAAGGGATTTTAATCGTTGATGTTTGAAGGGGGGGGGTTTTTTTTGGGCCCAAATTTTTTAAAAAAAAAAAAAATTTCCTTTTCCCGAATTTTAAAAAAAAAAATTTAAAAATTGAAGGTTGAATGTAAAATTCATTTTTAAAAAAAACGGGAAAAAAAAGATAATTGGGGGGGCATTTCGGGTTTCCCTTTATCAAAAAAAAAAAAACAAGGATGAAAAAAAAAAAAAATTTTGGATGATTGAGATTGTATTATCTCATTCATCTGTTGTGTTTCATTCATTCCTGTTTTTTTGTTAAAAAAAGGGGAAAAATGGGAAAAAGTTCCCCCGGGTGGGGATCCCGACCCCCCATTCTGGGCGGGGGGTTTTCATTTCTTGGTTTCTAATCCCCCCAAAATTTTTTTCCCCCAATTTTTCCCTTTATTGTCTTGGGGGGAAAATTACTTAGTTTTTTTTCCTGATCCTTGCCAGAGTTCCTTGGGGGTGAAAAAGGAAAAAAAAAGTCGAAAGATGTTAAAAGGGTTTTGGGGGAGATGTTTTTTTTTTTCCTTGTAAAAAATTTTTCCCCTTTTTGCATTGTATTATGTTTAGTTTTTTTTATATTTTTTTTGTTTTTGGTAAAAAATTTGAGGTATTCCCCTTAGTTGGGAACCTGTGCTTGTGGGGGTTGAGTGGGGGATTTTTTTGGTTTTATTCAAAAAAAAATAAGTTTTTCTTGTTGGAATTTTAAATCTTTAAAACCCTATTTTTAACCAATTCCCTAGGGTCTCCCTTTTTCTTTTTTGCTTTAAATTAATAAAATTCTGTTTTTTTTTTTTTTTTATTTCCTTTTTTTTTCTTTTTTTTGGCGTATATGCCTTAAAAGTGTTGCAAGGCCGTTAAAAAAACCCCTTTAAAAAACAAACAAAAAAACATGAAAAAAAATTCCCCCTTTTTGTTTTGATATTTGTTTTAAGCTTAAAAAAATTTAATTTCTTATTTTTTATTGTTATTTTTTTTCTGGGGAGCTTCGAGCAGGAAAATTTTTCACTTTCAGGGTTTCAGGGTTTTTAAAAAAAATGGTTTAAGGGGGGGGAGAGGATGAGATTATTTTGGGGGTTGTTTTTTATCATGTGTTTTTTATTTTTTTTATGAAAAAATTTAAAAAAAAAATTGTGAAGGCTTTTTTGCGACCTCCCATTAGGGGGGGGGGGAGGTACTTAAAAGTGTTTCTAATCCCCTTATAGCTGTTTTCCAATTTGCTTTCTGCCTTTTTTGT
>NW_027624762.1:0-7823 GCF_034508935.2 Berghia stephanieae | reverse complement strand
AAAAACCCAAAAAAAAACAGTGAAAAATTAGGACGAAAAACCCCCAGAGACTCTATCATTTTATCCCGACGCGATTGATGTGAACTCCAAGTTCAAACTTAAACTAACGCCGACCACTATAGAAAAGCAAAAAATCTGAAGGAAAACAACCCTAATTCGTAAACAACCCCCTATTTCAATCATCAGCGGGTTTTCTGTTGGATGCGGTCATACAACTGTGTGTCGAAGGGGCCCTAGGTTACAGTTTGGTGATTTTTGTCGGTGGGTTTGTGTGGGAGAGAAAAAGAAGAAATGTGTGCGAAGTTCGTTTTCGCCCCTTTTGACCTTATGTGGTTGTAAAATAATACAAATAAAAGTCCCAATAAAGTCCGGGCTTAGCTAAAACCCCAAACTGCTAGCTATTGTTTTATGACAGGAAAAATTTCCCCCTGCTAATCGGGGGCATCTTAGTTTGAGGGCCCCTAATTAAAAGGGAAAATTTGTTGCGAGAGAAAGTGTCGTATGGTGTATTTTGGGTTTGGGCAAACAGATGAAATTTTTTAAGGGCGACACTAAAGGGGTTCAAATAAACTTTTTGAAATGAATTTGAAAAGTTATTTAATTAAAAGACAGCAAGATGGTTAATTTAAAAATTTAAATTAATTGTCACTTTCTTGCCCCAAAATGAAAAGAGAAACCCGGATGTTTTTTATAAAATTTAAAGCATGCGCCCCAAATTTTTTTTTTACATTGTAAATATTTGGGTAAGTAATAACCTGTCTTTTTTGATCTGTGATTTTCTTACCGATAATTGTAAGGTTGGTTTTTTTTTTTTAAAGCCCCCCTTTCTAAAAGGTTTTGGGAAAAGGAAAAAAATTCAGCTCCCGTTTTTTTGTCCGAGATTGATAGAAAAATTTGAATTTATACCCAGAATTACAAATTTTGTGCGCTATTTAAATCTTTTTTAAGGGGAAAAAAACATAATTTTTAATGAGAGTTGTTCCGTCAATGAGCGTGCTTGAATTGCCCTCTTCAAACAATTCCCAATGAGAGGGTCTGAGTCTCGTACTGAGTAGGGGCACTTTTGTTTATGACGAATCGCCTTTAAAGAGGCAAACGCTTTGTGTTTTTGCGTTTTTGGGGAACGTTTAATTCGAAAAATCATTGGAGTGACAAAAACGAGAAAAGGTCTTAAAGGGGGGGTTTGGGGTAATAAAAGGGGTAGAAAAACTGAGTAAAGAATCAATCATATGTCTTACTCGATAACATTAGCAATAACGTCAAAAAACGCCCCAAAACTATTCTCGAAAAAAGGGCATTCAGGTAAGGGTGTAAAAAGTGGCAAGTTTTGTCCATGAATCCATGACATATTGGGATTTTTTAAAAAAGAAAGCGAACAAAAACCCAAAACAAACCCCAAGAAAGCTGAACAAAATTGTGGTGTTCGAAGCGAAAATTTAAAAACCTTTGGGGTGTTCTAGCGAAAAATCCATTGCGACATCCCCAAGGGGGAAAAGGTTTGTGGATTGATCAATTAATGGGGGCATACAAAAAAACTTTTTCCTTCACGTGGGGGATATCACTTTTTGTGCTGATTTTGCAAAATGGTTTTAAATATTTGGATTCAACAGCTTAAAAAAATTAAAAAGTATAATAAAAAGAAAACTATGTTTTCTAGTTTAAAATGGGTAGATGTCATTGTCTTTTTTCCCAATCGTTCGAACTTTATTTTAAAAAAAAGTTCCGTGTTTATGAAAAGTTTATATTTTAAATCGCTTACCCTTTTAATTAAAAATTGTTATTTGTAATCTAATTAGTTCCTGCCAATAGAGTCCCAAGCCCAAATATCGATTGGGGGAAAAGGAAATAAACTTGAAAAGAAGGGAAGAAAAGATCCCTACTCGCGTTATATTATGAAGGAACAAGCAAGAACAATGTTAGGTGCTGTAGTTATTTTCACATAGATAACCTTGTTACTGGCCTGTTTCTCACGATACCTAAGTGTGGTGAGAAAAAGTCTTTAAGGACCAAAATTTTGAAGTAAATTTAAATCTTCGATCGACAAGTAGAAGCCCGGGGTTCTACCATTAAAATACACGTACATTAGGATTAGGAGATAAAGGCCAGAAAAGGGTGTAAAAGGAAAAATGGCAGAAACAAAGAAGGTAAAATTTATCAATTTTGGGAAAGTTTGATTTTCCCAAAACCCTGGAGTTTTACCATTAATGTATATAAATTGAATGTATGTGTGTGTTTTTATTTTTATATATATATATATATATTTTATATAATATGTCACGTGTTCTAAATTTAAAAAGGTGTTGTTTTTGTGGGTATCACTCCCCTGGACCGGAAGGTAGGGTCATTCCCCGTCGAGCGGTGCTAGTTGAGTCATTAGAAAAGTTCTTAGTCAATGTGCATGAGTACCCCCGTTCCAGGTGTCTCTGTCTGAAAAAAAAATGTAATTCGTCAAAAAAATTAGCTGTTTGTTACAAAATACGTGTTGTTGATGGCAAGAATCGACTCCTTTTTTAAGCATTTTTTGGGACGTTTGTGATAATGAGCAAAAAATAATCTCACGTATTTCCAATGAGCGAGGCCCAGGAAATGTATAGAGTTTTGTCAAAAAATGTATTAATAGGTCCTACAAAATCTTGTTGTTCCAACAAAATTGCATTTTTTGTCACTCTTTTAAAAAGGGGTTTTTTGGATATTTAGGGGTTTTTTCACTTACAATTGTAATTTTGGGTAAGGACAAAGATTGTGCTTTGTGAGGGGTTAAACGAATAAGGATATTTTTCCCCAAGACTTTATCAACAGATTATACCGCTTTTATCACAAATTTATTTTGCGATGATAGATCAATCCAAAGGATAGCAAGAATTTGAAAATGGTTTATTTATAGAACCGGGATAAATAGGCTCTATGGACCTAAAGGGAAGGATAAAAAATTTTTTGAAAATCGAAAATTCTAGTGGGCTCGTCTTGATGCTGTTCCGATAAAACCAAAGGTTTTTTAATGTTTTTTGAAAAAAAATAATATTAAATAAGAAAAAGGGTTAAATTGAAAGCTGTGGACAAAGTTTTGCGAAAAATATTTTGGATAATTAATTTGTTTTTGGAAATTTGCAAGTTGGTGTATGTAGTTCGTTTTAGTTACAGTAAAGGTTTTTATTAAAAAATTTTAAAAAAAAACAAATGATGAATTCTCATTAAAGAAAAAAAGGTGTTTAAAAAAAAGTAATGAATTCTAACAAAAAAACCAAAAATAAGCATGCAAAAAAAATAAATAAGAAGAAGAAATTATAAAAATTTAAATAATTAGGTTATGAGGGGAAAAAAGTATTTTAAAAATTTGGGTTTCCCTTAAAAAGATGAAATAACACTATCAAAAAATACCTCTTTTCCCTAAAATTTCCCGTTGGTTTTCGTTGTGTACGCCTTTATATTCCTTAATTTGATATTTTTTTAATTATGATAGATTTTGGTAATTTTAAAATGATTTTACTTCTTCATTTGAAAAAAAAAACATCAAAGAGCAACGTAAAAACATAAAAGGGAAAAAATCATCTAGTGCGCCAAAAATTAATCTTGGCAAAGTGGCATCCCCTTAGGGCCAACAAAGGTTGGGAAAAATAACCACACAACACCACCACATTATATATATTATATTATATTAATTATTATATTTATATATTTTTATAATATATATATATATAATATATAAAAATTGGGAGAGAGAGAGGGGAGAGGAGAGAAGAGAGAGAGGAGAGAGAGTTATTTTGGGACCAAAATGGCTTGCTGCTAAGCCTTGTCAGAAAAAATGAGATATTTATAATGAAATAGAAAAGGTTTCCCACTTGATACCATAAAAGCCAACCCAGTTGAGATTATGAAAGGAAAATTTATGAATATAGTTAGATTACCCGATTTTAAAAATGAAACCGAATAAAGGAAAATAAATGGTGCTCAGAGGAAAATCATTTTTGACTTCAGTCCCCACAGGAGACATTTTGAGTTGTTGTTTAAGTTCATTTACCAAAAAATGATTTAAAAAGATTGCTGGATCTGTACTTCGGCCCGTTTTGTTTTGAAAAAAGAACCCCCGTGGAAAATTTATCTACAGACAAATTGATTTTTTTGGTTTTCAAAAAAATCATGTAAAAAACACCAAAAAATCCAAAAGCCCACAAAAAAAATGTACGTTAATCTTGCAAAAATGTAACTTCTGTAAAGGGAAAAAGGTTTGGGTGGGAGCCCGAAAAGTGAGATCTTAATAGGGACAAGGAAAAGTAAAAAAAGAAAATTTTATCGACGGGGTGCACTAAAATTTTTTTGCTAATTTATTATAATTTTATTTTAAAAAATATAATTTTAAATATAATATCAAACCCCAGTAAAAACGTGCCTTTTTTTAGTGCAGAACTGGGGGCTGATGGACCCTTTTAAATTACATCCCAAAAAAGACGTGAAATGGAAGGAAGACCAGTTTTAAAAGAGGGAGTGGGCGTCCCGAGGGATGGTTAGGAAAGAAAGGCCCTTTAATTTTAAGTAAGTCATATAAAATTTTATATATTATATATATTATATATTTTATTTTTTTATATATATTTTTATTTTATTTTTATATATTATTTATTAAATTCTTCGGGCTTGAGGCAATACGGGATCCCCAAACTCCCTTTTTTTCGATCGGGCTTTTGCGGTTTTGTATTCCCGGGCAGGTGTTCCTTTTTTCTTCTCCCTGGTTTTTTTCCCCGGTTTTTTTGGGTCTTTCCCCCTTTCTCTTCCCCTCTGGTAGTAAAAGGGTGTTTGGGGAAATGACCCCTTTTTTCCCTTTTTGGCCCGCCCCGCCCCCGCCAACTTCTTTTTATTTGGTTCAAAGTAGTTTCGTCAGTTTTTTTTAAATAGCCTGTTTTTTATTTTTGTAGGCCAAAATAAAAAAAAATTCTTTTTAAAAAACTTGTTCTGAAAAAGGTTTAGTTTTTGTATTAAGGGGATGTATTTTCCCTTTAACTTCATAAAGCAGTAAATGAAAATTGTTTTGTATATTTTTAGCTTTTTTTTGCTCTTATTTGTTTGTTTCCAAAATTTTAATCCGAAAGTGGTTTTCCTTTTAAAAATTCTGTGTTTATATCTGTTCGCTTTCCCCTCGTTGTTATTTGGTCGAGGTGGGAACTTTGTTCCTCTTCTTTATGGATCTTTTAATTTCATGTCATGTTTTGGGGTTCCCCCAATGTACACGTTTTATCGAAATTATTTTCGTCCATTTTCGAGGGTTCTTCTGTAGACGTTTAGTTTCTCTGAGGGGTTTTTTGTGTATGGAAACTAAGCGATTTCAGGTAGTCTATTCTTTCCAGAAAAGATGCGTGTCCGAAATTCTCTATTTTACCAAATTGTTTTTTTCATGAGCCGTTAGAGCCGGTAAAAGAAGGGGGGAGTATCAGCTTGTTTTACCCAGTTGAAATTTAAAAGCTGTCTTTAAATTGTCCACTATCAGGGGTTTTGGTTTTGCGTAAATTGCTTTATTTGTTGACATTTTATCGGTATAATAATGGCGGAGTTTTTTCCCAAGGGGACTCTGTGTAAGTGAAAAAGGTTTTTTTCAAAAGAAAAAATTTGTCTGTGATGAATTCCCATTTGGGATTTTAATGGTTTCTTTTGCCAAAAATTTGTTTCCTGAGATCTTTTGTGTGTTTTTTGTATAGAGTTTGTGGGCGTTTGTTTACGCTGATTTTTGTTAGTTGCTAATTTTCTGAAAAATTTTTTGTCTTTCCTTGTGGATTTTTTACTTTTTTCCTTAATGGTATCCCTGGATACCCTTTCTTTCAGTCGGGGGGTTTAGCGTGAGTTTATTTTGATTGATTTCTTTGGAAAATGACCCCCCCATGCCCTTGGATATCCAATTTCTGTATTGGATTTATGTGTCTAAGTGTTAGTGGACTTTCCTGCTGATGTGGTTGAAATCTTGGGTTTTTTTTGTTTGTAAAATCTTTTATTTCATGATTTGTTTTTTATGGGGTATTTAAATTGTTTTTGGGTATTTGGGTTTTTAATTTATTGTTTGAAAATTTTCTTTGTTTTGTATTTTGTTTTATCAATTAGGTAGAGATTTTGGCTGGACAAAATGGTGGGGCATTCAATGTCTGCCCAAACGTTGTCTGAATCGTTTAAGTGCTCTTCCCTTTTTGTTGTAATTATATGGTCTTTCCTTTTCTTCTCTCCCTCCCTTTTAACATCTCTCTTCTCTTCCCCCTCTCTCTCTTTCCCCTTTTGGGCTTTCTTTTCCTGTATGCCCTACTTCGGATGGGGGTCCGGGTTCGAGTCCGTCTAGGAGCTTGTTTGAAAAAACGTTTTATCACATTCCCCCACCTATCGGGTTGTAAATTTATATATAATATATTTAATAAAATTTATTATATATATATATTTTATATAATATTTTTTATTAAAAGGGGGTCAAAAGGTGCTTTTTTTTTTCTAAAAATAAAAGTGACTAATAGCCCATTTTGTTTCTTATATGTAGCAAAAACCCTGTCTTCATAACAAAGGCCTTTAGATACTTGGTCAAACGCGCATAAAAAAGTAAAAAAACCCTGGGTTTGGGGTGTCACATGTGACCAGTGACCCCAAAAAAATGAGACAAAAAGCGCAATAAACCAAATGATTTTTGTTAAAGTAAAAATTTTTTTGGGAAAGTTAAAAACAAAGACACAATAAACAACAATTTTTAGTAAAAGTTTTCCCAGCTTTTGAAAAAAAGGTTGGTTTTTGGTGTATCGGTACAAGAAATAAAAATGCAAAATTTTTTTTAAAAATGATTGTACATTAACAACAAAACTTTGCATAGTTTTTTCCGAAATGTCGAAAACTTTTGGAAAAAATTTTGGGGAAAAAATGTGCCCAAAGCATATCGAAGGTCCGTGAAAAAACCTCTGAAGTGCGATTTCGTGAATCGTTGAAAAAAGCTTGATGTTACATCAGAGTGGCCGGTTTTTTACGGGTTTCTGTGTCACTCCGGGGGTTTGAAAAGGGTTTGAGATGAGGAGAGCTGAAACGTTCTTAATCTTTGTTTTTCATGGCAATATCATCTATATTCATCTTTAATATCTTTCATCTCTATATCATCTCCCTCATCTCATACGATTTAGGAGTGAAAATCAATTTAAAAAAAAATTAAAATAAACTTTAAAGATTAAGAAAAAATTTGTATTTTTTTTTGTTTGTTCATTTTTTATTTAAGTATTACTTTTTTATATAGGGAAACCTTTGAAAAGTCCCCTGACCCGGTTTTTACTGGATATTGCGCTATATAAATGCTCAATGTTTTTTTTTTTTTTATTTTTGTTGTTTTTTTTGGTTGTTTGTTTGTTTGTTTTTGTTTATTTAGTTTTTCTTTTTTTGTTTTTTTTAAAAAATAAAACAAAAGATCATTGTTGGACAGGATGGTTAGGGGTTTTTTAAAAGGTGGTATGTATTAGGTGGATCAAATGGACATGGCATGTGATTTAAAAAGGGTTATTGTCATGATCGGTTTTTTATTTTTAAATAAAAGAGATGGGAGAAAAAGGGGATGGGGTATTATTTTTTTAATACCAATCTTATTTTTACATTTATTTCTAGTAAAGCAACGGGAAAAATAGGCTTGAAGTTAGTGCTCGTGACTTTAGAAAAATTTACAAATTTTTTTAGCAGCTGTGATATTTATGGATGCTAAAAATTATAGGTCCAATGTAAAACCCCATTAAGTTAATGGAAATTTGATTTTGTAGTTAAAAAACACAAACATTTTTTCTAAACAGAAAACAAACTTACATCATCTACGACGGGTTTTTTTTGAAAAA
>NW_027624761.1:0-7822 GCF_034508935.2 Berghia stephanieae | reverse complement strand
GAAAAAGATGATAGATGATAGATAGATAGATAGATGATAGTTTAGATAAGATAGATAGATAGATAGATAGATAGATAGTTGATGTAGTAGATAGTTTAGATAGTTAGTTAGATAGATAGTAGATAGTTTGATAGTTAGATAGATAGATAAAAGTAGTAGATAGGATAGTAGATAGATAGATAGATAGATAGATAGATAGATAGATAGATAGATAGATAGATAGGAGAGAGAGAGAGGGGGAAAGAAGAAGGGGAGGGGAGAGGAGTGAGAAAGAGAGAGAGAGGAAGAGGGAGAAAATGATTGATAGATTGATTGATGATTGATTATTGAAATGTCAAAGGAACAGGCGAAAATTGTTATAAATCATGAAAAGAAAAAAAATTAGTCGCATTATTCTTTGAGAAATTATATTTATCATTATCAAACCGGAGAGGACAGCCTTGAGTGGAAAACAACAACAATGGCCATGATCTATTTTTACATTTCCATGTGCTCGAGGTCATTGGTCATATTGCAATAATAAAAATTTAATAATAATAATAAATTAATAATAATAATAATATAATAATAATAATAATAATAATAAAAAATAACAACAATAATAATAAAAATTAAAAATAATAATATATAATAATAATAATAATATAATAATAATAATAAATAATAATAATATAATAATAACAATAATAACGATAAAAATTTAATAATAATAAAAATAATAATAATAATAAATATAATAATAATAATAATAATAATAATAATAATAATAAAAATTAATAATAATAATATTAATAATAATAATAATAACAATAACATAATTTAAGAACATAATAATAATAAAATAATAATAATAATAATTAATAATAATAATAAAAATAATAATAATAATAATAAAAAATAATAATAAATAATAATATAATAGTAATAATAATAATATGTTTTTTTGTTTGTTTTTAAGGGTTTTACGGCGCTTGCAACACTTTAGGTTATTTTCAGCGCCAGTAAAAAGGAAGAAATGGATAGTAAAAAGTTCTAGAATTACATTTAAGGCACCCAAGAAAAAGCAAGAATAGGGGAACTGGGAACAAATAGGGATCAGATGCTGATTCCAAGAGCAAACCTCAATGTACTTAGTTTGAGACCACCTATCAGTCTTACCCGGGGACACAAGCACAAAATCCAACAAGAGGGAAAACACTCAAATGCTTACATTTCATTATTACATTAAAATAAAAATTTAATAATAATAAAAAGGGAGATGATTTACAAGGAAAAAAAATATCATCTCCAAAACAATAATTACATTTGACTGTTTCCCCCCCAGCCAAGGACTCTGGCCAGGGTCGGGACAAAACCAAGCAATCTCATACCAAGACAAAGACCCGAAAGCATGTTGGAAAACAGATATAAGGGGTAGAAGCACGGGGAAGTACCTCCCTGCCCACTGTGGAGGTAGGAAACCCCACCCAGTAATAATAATAATAATAATAATATAATAATAATAATATTTAAAAATAAAATAATTAATAATAAATAATAAAAATAATAATAATAATAATAATAATAAATAATAAGTGGTGTATAGATAGTATGAAGTTGACGTCACTCGGGTCTTTGTTTTTGTTTTTTGCTATCCGCGTTTATGAGTAAAAAGAAATATAAAATTGAGCTTTATATAGAGCAATATCCACTAAATGTGCTCAAAGCGCTTTACAAGGGGTTCCTGACCCACAGCAACATTTAACATAGAGGACGGGGGCATTAAACGCTGTAGGCGTAATTTTCTAAATCAACTGTATTAACCAGACTTACACGTTCAAGGTACACGACATAGTTTTGTATGTTGGCCGTTATACTTCCCGGGTGGCAATGTTGTGAGTTTCTTAGCCAAACGCATACTATCAATAGATAGTATGAAGTTGAGGGTCACTCAGGTCTTTGTTATTGTTTTTTTTTTTTTTTTTTTTTTTGCCATCCGCGTTTATGAGTAATTTTCACTCAACTGTATTAACCAGACTTTAAACATAGTTTTGTGTGTTGGCCCATTATACTTTCGGATGGCAATGTTGTGCGTTTCTTAGCCCAAACGCATACTATCTATTGTTTTCAACAACCAAACCCCGATTCGTCCATTCATTGTCTCGTGAGTGCACTCGAGTTTTCATTATTTATATCGGTGTGTTCGTGTTACCTTTCTCACTATAACATTACAACCGCGGCACTCTCCAAGACTAATGGCCCCCATACTGATCACTTTCTTTGATTAGCTGGTGGTGGTAGTGGTACCCCAGTGGTATGGTGGGGTGGGGAGAGGTGGAGAGTGGAGGGGGGGGGGGGGACGCATTAAAAACCCGTGACGATCACGGGGACAGAGGGGGAAAGATTTTAAGAGAGAGAGATATGTAGAGAGAGGAGAGAGAGGGAGAGAGAGAGGAGAGAGAGAGAGAGAGAGAAAAGGGAAGAAGGAAAAGAGGGAAGAGGACTGAGAGTGGGGGGGGGGAGAGGGGGGAGAGGAGAGAGAGAGAGGAGGAGAGGAGGAGAAGATAGAAGGGGAGCAGAAGGGAAGAAGGAAAAGAGGCTAGATACTTAGAGTGGGGTGGGGAAGAGAGAGAGAGGGGACAAAAGAGAGAGAGAGAGAGAGAGAGAGAGAAGAGAGAGAGAGAGAGGAAAAAAAAGGGAAAAGAAGGAAAGGGGAAAAGAGACTGAGAGTGGGGGGGGGGGGAAAGAGGGGGGGAAAAGAAGAAGGAGGAGAAAGAGAGAGGGAGAGAGAGAGAGAGAGAAGGGGGGGGTCGATGATGATATGGAGTTGGAGGGACGCATTACAAACAGTGACGATCACGGGGGACAGAGGGGGAAAGAGTTTAAGAGAGAGAGAGAGAGAGAGGAGAGAGGGGAGAGAGAGAGAGGGAGAGGAGAGAGAGAGAGAAGGAGGGGGGGGGGGGAGCAGAAGGGACGAAGGAAAAGAGACAAGAGACTGAGAGTTGATCTGTTAGAAATACACAGAAAGTGGGAGAAAAATGGAAATAAAGTGGAGTCATTGAAAGGAAAAGGAGGGGGGGGGGGGGGGTTGGGGGGAGACGGACAGGGGTGTAGAGCACAGACATAAAGTGTAGAGAAAAGCTTGCGAGAGAAGAGAAAAAAAAAAAAAAAGAAAGGGAGGAGAGAGAGAGAGAAGAGGAGGGGAAGAAGAGAGAGAGAGGAGAGAGGGGGGGGGGGGGGGCTTTATTTAGGGGAAGAGGGAATAAGTTATACAATCGAAACAATGTAATTGGGTGGGGTAGGTCCCATTCATCGGCCACCCACCACCCCACCACCCCAAAAAATGTTGCCTTAAAGCGAGTTCATTCACAAACCGGCCCCCCATGACAGTAGTTGCTTTTAATTGATAAAAGTAAGGCGAATGTTGCCCATTCTGTGAGAACCGGGCCCTTTCAATATTTTTTATTTGAGGGTGTAAAGCGGTGGGTGGTAGTAGAGTAGCATGTCTTTTCCCATGAAAGGTAGGGGTTTGAAACCGACATCAAACAGTAAGTAGGGCCAGCGGGCTCAGTGGTACGGTCTTTGCTTCCTACCGAAAGGTCCCGAGTTCAACACCCGCCGCTGCGTTGTGTGGCCTTGAGCAAGTCACATCGCCCTAACTCACTTTGCGGCGCTGTCTGCGGTGACGCCTAGGTTATTCCAGTCTTCCTTGGAATAGACCCAAAAGACAAATTTCCCCTTGGGGATGAATAAAAGGGAATTTTTTTTAAATTTATTTTAATCCTTCAGAGCCATTATTAGGCCTACGGAGCCGGAGTTTACCCCGGTTTCTATTAACATAAATAAAATGGACAATAGCAATTACGTGTTATCCTTTGCGTAGGACGCTGGTCTATCGCAAAGTACTTTCCCAAATAGATCAAACTAGACCCAGCACCCCAATCACTGATGAAAGGTAGACAGGAAAGTCAGAGAGAAAAAAACAATCACGGACTGCACCCGGGATCAATTTTTTTTCCTTTTTCGTGAGAAGCGAGTGCTCTACCAAACTGAGCTATCGAGAGCCCCCGTCCAAAAGTTTGTTTTTGTTTGCTTTTCACTTTTTCTTTTTAAAAAAGTCAATCTATTAACCCCCCTACCTATCTAAAATTTCAGCAAACCATTTTCCCTTTTAAACTCACAAAAATATATTATTTTGGATTTTTTTTTTAAACTTGAATTTGTTTTTGTTTTTGTTCTTTTTGTTTTGTTTTTTTTTTTTTTTTTTTGTGTGGTTTTTTTTTTTTTTTTTTTTGGTTGTTTTTTTTTTTTTTTTTTTTTTGGGGGCGGGGGGGGGGGGGGGGGGGGGGGCGGGTTTTCATAGAAAACGTTTACTTCAAATAGCTATCGATTAAGCTAAAAAAAAAAAAGAAGAAAAAAAAAATAACCTGGCATTTATATGGCGCAATAATATTCACTAAACGTGCTCAAAGCGCTTACATAGGTCAAAATCCAAAGCAACACTTATCCCAAATCCCAAATTGGGTCTTCTCAATTGGTTGATATTTGAAGGAAAGATTTTCTGTCCAAAATGCTAAAAAAAATAGAAGAAAAAAAAGAAGGAAAATTTTTTTTCTGTCCGTGCACTGTGTCGTATAGGCCTTTATCATGGATCAGTATAACACATTATGCTAAACTAAGGCTGTAAAAAAAAACAGTATTCTTGTATTTGTAGAATGGTTTTTTGAGTGTCTTGTGGATATTTGAAGGAGGTACTCGTCGTTCGTTGTCTTTTGTTGAATGAGTACAAAATACTTAATGAGTATAAACGATTACTTCTCCCGCCCTTTGTTGTGGGTCACCAGTGCTGACAACCCATAACAATGCCAATAAAAATTTGGATTTAAACTATCAAAATATCAAGAATTTATTTCGCTTTAAAATCGGAATAACATCTTTTTTTTAAACAAGGAAAATAAATGTTAATAGAAATATATTGACTATTAAACTACCACATTATTTTCATTCATCTGTGGTGTTTCATTCATCTGTTTTGTTGATATGGGGAAAAACCCGAAACGTTCATTTGATTGTTTTTGTAATAAAATTTAAGCTTACAATCAATTTCACATTATTATTGATTACAAAATTAGACGTCTATGTAAAACATATCGAATTAAAAATTTAAAGGAGTAGGCACCGATATAAGATAAAGTCTGAACAAGTGTGTATGAAAGGTCGAGACAAAGAAAGAAATAAATAAATTTTAAAAATATTTAAAAATAATAAAAAAATAATAATAATAATAAAAATAATAATAAAATAATAATAATAATTAATAATTAATAATAACAATAATAATATAATAATAATAAAAATAATAATAATAATAATATAATATAATAATAATAATAATAATAATAATAATAATAATAATAATAATAATAATACTTTATTGCATCTAAAAAGGAAATTTTTTTTGTACTGGAGTGTTTTAATTTACAAAAAAGATAAAAATACAATGGAAATAGGATGTATATATTAAAAAAGGGCAGCTCCAAAACCAGAGCCTTTGCTTTATAATATGAATTAATTTCAAGACTGTAAAATAGTTAAACTGTCACTATAATTGAAAATTGAAAAGATTGTAAAACAAATAAATTAATAAATTAATATTTATATTTTTTGAAAGGTAAAAATGTAAAAAGGGAAAAAAAACATCCCAAAAAAATCAGTCCATCTCGACTGGGCATCGAACCAAAGACCGTATGATTCCCGGTCAGAGTGCTATGGTTATCTAATTATGTAAAAATACCCTGTTCTACATAATAAAATGATTAATGCGATCTTAGTATTTGTGACCCTTCGTCTCGAAACGGTATTATGTCGGGATGGTTGAGATGTTGAAAATTGAATTTATAGCCAGAAATATCAGACTTGTGTTGAGTTTGTATGTTTTTTTTGAGGAGAATGGATACCATTTTTTAGGGTGCTATTCCCAAAATTTTATTTTCCCAGATTTAGTAGACGGGCAAGAATGGTGGAACTCCCTTTATAAAACCTTAGGCGTTCTTAAGGATGGAAAATCACACTGATACCTTCCATCTCAGATAGAATCGATCAAATTTCATAGATAGACGGGCAAATCTGGTGGACACCTTCCTTTATAAAACCTAGAGGTTTTTTAAGGATGGAAAAAGCAGACTGATAAACCCTTTCCCTCTCAGATAGAATCGACCAATTCTATAGATGGGCAAGCTCGGTGGACACCTCCCCTTTTTAAAATGGGCAAGTCTGTTGGACACTCCCCTTTATAAAACCTTAGGGTTCTTAAGGAGGGAAATCAATTCTATAGATAGACGGACAAGTCTGGTGGACACCTCCCTTTATAAAACCTTAGGGGTTCTTAAGGATGGAAAATCACACTGATACCTTCCATCTCAGATAGAATGATCAATTCTATAGATAGACGGGCAAGCCTGGTGGCACCTCCCTTTATAAACCTTAGGGGTTCTTAAGGATGGAAAATCACATGTATTTCCATCACGCGACACGGATTAATTAATTGATGCTATGCGTTTAGCTAAAAAAATTTCACAAAATGCGCCAGCCGGATTTACATACCAAACAGAAAATATAGTAACCTTGAACGTTTAGAGTCCGATTGATATTGATGCCCTGCGTTAGGTGAGATATTCCACAACATCACCAGCCGGATATGTGTAATATTGTGTAACCTTGAACGTTTATAGTCTGATTAATAATATGATTTTGCGTAACTTTAATAACTAAAATGTGTCTATAAATAGTAACATAGAGCTACCCAACTACCCACCTACCTAAAATTTAATACATACATACTACCTGCCTACCTACCTACTTACCTACCTACCTACATACCTACCTACCCACCTACCTCCCTACATACTTACCTACTACCTACCTACCTAATACCTACCCCCCCTACCTCTACCTACCTACCCCCTACCCACCCCTTTCCTACCCCCCTACCTACCTACCACCCACTACCTACCCACCTACCTACCTACTTACCTACCTACCTAAATACCCACCTACCTACCTACCTACCCACCCACCTACTTACCTACTACATACATATACATACCCACCTACTTACCTTTCCCATACCCACCTACTTACCTACCTACCTACCTCCTACTTACCTACCTACCTACTTACCTACCTACCTACTACTACCTACTTAAACCCACCCTACCTAACCTAAATACCTATCTACACCCACTTTCTGTCCATACCTTCTGGGAAATTTTTTTACAAGCATCTTTCTAGGGTACGGCAGTTAAATGGTTAACTCACTCAATCCTAGAAATTTTTGCTACTTTCAAATTGGAAAAAAAAAAGTATTAAAAATGAACATGTACATTGATAGTTTTTTTTCAAACAATCATTAACATGTAAAAACTTAAAAATTAGCTTTGATACTACGCCTATAATTTGTCCATAAAAATGTAAATAAATAGGCATGGGGTTTAAAAGTAACTCGGGGTAAATACGGATATAGTCGGTGTTAGGGTTTGAGTGGGTTATACAACCCAAATCGGTATATAAAACTGTATGAGAAAATGAAAACGTTAATTAGATTATTCATTATGAGTAATGGAGTCAGGTGTTCGATTAAATGATTATTATTGCTCTAAGGGGGGTGCTCGCTAGGCTAGACGTACGAGATACGTGATCTGAGTCTCAAATCTTTGCGTTAGAAAGAGATAAATGAAATTATGAAGAAAAACAAATTAAAATAATAATAAAACCAACCCTTTAATTAGAAGGAATAATATGTGGGCCCATCGTCTCAAAACGGTATTTGTCGAAAAGAACAGGA
>NW_027624760.1:0-7824 GCF_034508935.2 Berghia stephanieae | reverse complement strand
GTTTTTATAAAAATAGGATTCAATAATTGTTTCACCTCCCCCAGCAACGGCTTTTGGTTCTAAAAAAAGAAAATTGTACTTTTTTTCTTCTGCGGCTTGAACTTTTTAACTGTATTTGATCAAACATAATCAATTTATAATTTGTTAATTTTGGGTCCCATTTTTATTGCGTCATTTGGGGGAAGTGACGTCCGAGGGTTGAAGCGTTTTACAAATATATAAAATTTTTTGGATTTTTTTTCCCTTCAAAAATAAAAAACAATATTTTTTTTTGGGTCGATTTACTAAAACATTTGCCCATAATTTTTTTTTCTGCCCGTATTCTGCAATATTTTTGACCCGGGATACGGCTGTGTCCCGAGTATTCATCTTGTTTCGGTTGTTGGGGATTCTCACGGGGTTTTCACAGCCCTCTTTCGAGATACTCATAAACTGAGAAATTGGATTCAGTATCTGATGTACGCCGCCCGGCAACGGTCCCCATTTTTGGGTTTTAAAAAAGAAAATCTTTTCTTTTATTCTTCATGCGGGCTAGAACTTTTCATATTCATGGATCGAATGTGTAAAATTTAAAAAACTGATCAAATTTAGGGTTTTTTTTTCCCTCGGATACGCTTTTTTCTCCCCCTGGGAAAATTTTTTTTTTAGGGGCGCCCGCCTTTTTTTCAATAGTTTAGTCCAGTGTTAAAAAGTTACCATGCGTCTTAGGAAGGAAGTGACTTTCGACTGGGGGAAGGGAGTATTGTAATTGAGCCCATGCCAATGTTGGGGAGACAATCGCGGAAGTTTTAAGATAAAAATAAATTTCCCTTTACCCCTTCTTTTAAATCGGGGGGTTTGGGGATTATGCGTAACACATTGCTCTTTGTTTGTTGCCATCACATTTTGTAAAATTTTGGAGAAAGTAAAAAAGTAAATAAACTTAAACTTTTTTCTTTATTTAAAAGAAATATAAAAGCACTTGGAAACGTTTTTTTTTTAGGTCCCCTAAAGCCTTGTTAAGAAAGGTCGTTTCTTTATAAATTTGTTTGAAAAAACTGATGGAATAAGGTGGAATAATGCGGCATTGTTTTTTGGATTAATTTTATGAACCAATAAAAAAATTCGATTGAATGTGCCCCCCGAGATCTAAAACCCGAAGAAGTTCTTTTTTCTCGTTTTTTCAAGTCAAACAGAAAATAGCATATTTTTTGCCGTGTCTTGCTCATTCCACTGGCATCATACTGCGTTAGGCGGGGGTACCTTTTTTTCATAATTAAAATCGTATTTTTGAAAACTAACGAGGTCAAGCGCTAGAAGCGTGGACGTAAAAAGTAACGAACAAAAAAATAAAAAAATAACAGCTTCGAAAAAATCAAAACACCAAAAAAGGGAACTTTTTGGGCGTACATTCTTTTTCACCAATTTAAAAATACAATAAAAAACATATTTCATACGGGCGTCCGCCTTTTTTGATAGTTTGACCATGTTCTAAGTTCCATTCTTAGGAGGAAAGTGACCTCGACTTTTGAAGAGTATGGCCAGGGGGTACTCTCAATGCTGATGGGGACATCGCGAAAGTCATAAAATTAAAAAAATTCATGCTTACTCCCTTCTTTTTTAAATCAAAGGGTTGGTATTAAGGCGAGTAACAATTGCTTTTGTATTTTGCCATCAATTTTGTAAAATATTGGAGAAAGCTAAAAGTTTTTTAAACTTAAAACTTTTTCTTATTTAAAAGAAAATAAAAGCATTGGAAACGTTTCATTTAGGTCCGCTGAAGCCTTGTTGAGAAAGGTCAGTTTCTTTTAACATTTGTTATGATAAACTGATGGAATAAGGGGGGAAATTAAATGCGGCTTTGCTTTCTTGGATTTTTGAACCAATAAAAAAATTGCATTGAATGGACCCCAGCTCAAACCAAAAGAAAAGTTTTTTAGTTCTCAAATTTCATTAAAATGTCAACAAAAATTTGCATACTATTTTTGCCGTTCTTGCTCATTCCACGGGCATCATATGCGTTAGGCGGGGGGGTGGTTCCATTATCATAATTAAAATCGTTTTTGAACTAACGAGGTACAAAGCCCTAGAAGCTGTGGACTGTAAAAAGTAACGAACAAAAAAGAAAAAAAAGTTCGAAAAAAAATCAATTTTCCCAAAAAAGGGAAAATTTTTTTGGGCGACTTCTTTTCACCAAATAAAAATACATATAAACTAAAATGTACGGTTTTGTGCTTTTGGGGTTTCTTTCTTTTTTAATGGGTGAATATTATGTTAACGTGCGGGCGCGCGCGCGCGTGTGTGAGTGGTGATGGCGTGTTTTGAAAGAGAGAGAAGAGAGAGAAGAGGAGAGAGAGGAAAAAAAAAAGAGGAAGAGAAAAAGAGGAGGGGAGAGAGAAAATTTAATTCTTTTATTATTTATGTTACCATATAGATGGCAAATTGACATATTTTTTGGACAAAAAGGGTTTTAAAGTAAAAAATCAATGAGGGTTTTTTTTTCGGTTTTTTTATTTTTAAGTTTAATTGAAACCATTTTGATTCAGTTTAAGGGGAAATTTAAAAAACGAAAAAAAAGGCCAATTTTCCGATAGATCATATCCCATATCAGAATTTTTTTAAAGCTAGAAATTGTAAGTGAGAATTTGAAGAAAATCACCACTCTTTATATTAAAACCCCTTGTATGGGCCTTAAAGCTTGCAAAATTAAAAGGTTTATCTCATAAAAAAAAAATAAAACCCCAAGAAAGGACTTTCATTGTGACCGCTATTTATTCGAAAATTATTATTGGTTCTAGGAATCCCGAACGGCCCGGGATTTGATGAACCCCCCTGGGGAGGTGTTTTATCTGAACCCTCCTCCCCCACCCAAAATCATGGGTTTTGGAAACCTTCGCTATATAAAGCGATGTACGCCGGGAGAGAGAAGAGAGAGAGAGGAGGGAGAGAGAGGGAAAAGGGAGAGAGAGAGAGAGAAGGAGAGAGAGAGGAGGGGTCACGATACCGCGTACAGCATTTGTTTTTTTTATTTTTTTCTTTAATGTGCCGTGGTGTTCTATATTCGGGGAGTCAGGAGAGCAAAAAGCAGGTGAATGGAAAAGTGGCTGTACGTCCCATTTGAATTGTAGATGAAACTTAGTTTCTGAAAAATGTATCGTCATTGTTAATCTTGATTTCCTTTTCCCTTTATCATTATTATTTCGCGCATAGTCGTTATTTTAAAACCGCCTTCTTCTTCCCCCTCCCTTTTTTTTATCAAGGTAGGCTCGTGCATCGCCCGTCTGCATGGGAAATTATCAACGGTTCCCGTCTTCTTTTCTTATAGTATTTTTTTTTTGTTGATGTTTCGGGTATATTTTTCTACCCACTCCCGGGACAAGCCCGAATCATTACACTAATTTATTGTTCACTAAGTGGTTGGGGTTATTATTATTATTTATTATCATTATTATTAATTTTTATTATTAATTTTTAATTTTTTTTTATTATTATTTTTTATTATTATTTTATTTTTAAATTTTTATTATTATAATAATATTTTATTTTTACATTGATTTTTATTATTATTATTTTTTTATCATCATCATTATTATTATATTATTTTTTATTTTTTTTTTATTTTAAAATTAATTATTTTTTTTATTTTATTTTTATTATTATTTTTTTTTATTATTATTATAAAATTTTATTTTTTAAATTTTTTTATTTTTTTAATAATTATTAAATTTTAAATTTTTTTTATTATTTTTATTATTTTTTATTATTTTTTTACATCATCTCTCAAAATTTAATCATCATCAGTTTTTTCATTATTATTACGGTCAGACCTGCTCCTTACACCATGAGGTTCCTGGTAGTTTGGGACAATTTTTAAATTTAAATTATTTTAAATTCCATTAAAAATTTTCCCAACTATCGGGAAAATCGGCTGTAAGATAGCCGCTGACCGGAACAAAAATTGGGTTCAATACCCCGTCGAGACAGCGAGTCTTTTGTTCTGTTTTTTTCTTGTATTTTCTTTCAGAGCGGCGCTGTTAAAAATTTGTAAAGTTTGTTTAAAAAGCTGACAACAACGAGGGGACATTTCATGATGTTTAGCTTTTTGTCGCGTTGACACGTTGACCACAACAAATTTACTCGAGCGTTATTAATTGGGCAGTATTACTGGTCTTGCTCTGCCTGCAGTTCTGAGGATTTGTTTTTCTTAAGTTTACATTTGTACACATTTGCTGCAGTTTTTTAGTCCCCTTTAAAAAGTCGGTTTCAAGTAAACCCCCAAATTTTTTGGGGTTTTGGAGGCAGGGATTATTTCAGTGGGGTCTTTTATAAAGGTGCTTCCTCTTGGTCTTTCCTCTTTACATTTGCTTCCCCTTGGTGTTTCCCTTTCATATTTTTTCTCCCCGTTCATCTTTCCCTTGAAAATCTTCAATCTTTTGTCTGGAGAAAGGTCTTTTTGATTTTTAACCTAAGTAGCTAGTACCCATTATCTACTGATTTTTCCACCCATTCATAGTCATCTCCTTCCCCACTACTCTCATTGTTCAATCATCCACTTTTTTATCCATTTTTTAAATAAACCCCCTATCACTCGGCTGTTTACTCGCCCCCCTCACCTCCCCCCCCCCCTTTTCTCTCTCTCTCTCCTCTCTCTCTCTCTCTCCTTTCTTTCTTTCTTTTTTTTTGTCCCCCCCCTCTCCCTCTTTCTCCCCCCCCCCCCCTCTCTCTAATTCCCCCTCCTTTCCCGGTCCGCCTCAAACCACCCCCTCCCACCCCCCCTTTTTTTTTTTTTTTTTTCTCTCTCTGTCTCTGTCTCTCTCCCCTCCTCTCTCCCCCTCCCCTCCCTCTCTCTCCCCTCTCTCCCCTCTTTTCTGTCTATTACCTTCTTTCTGTCTATCTACCTATCTATCTGTTACCATCTATCTATTTTCGGTGTTTTTTCCTTTTCTATCGCATCGTTCCTTCGCGAAAAATTCGACTTCGCTATCCAACAAACACCCCCCCCCCCCACCCCCGCCGTGACTCTTTACCTGCCCCTCCACCGCCCCTTCTTTCCCCTACAGTGTTTTTTTTCTCTATACTACTACTACTACACTACTACTACTATACTACTACTACTACTCTAATACTACTCCTAAATCTTTTCTACTACTACTATACCTACTACTTACTACTACTACAACTACTTTCCAAATGTCTTTTACCCTTTCCCTTATGTCTGGAAAGTTCGGTTCCCTGACGCTGCCTTTGTTATCAATTAGATCACCCCCTGGGGGACCCCCTTCCCACGCCACGCTAAAAATTTCTTCTACTGCAACCCCATTGAGTCAGACGTACAAGTTATTTTTCTTATATTTTATTTTTTTTCCAAAGTTTTTTTGGTATTTTTGTGTGCGAAGGGTTTGTACCCGAAAAGTCCTTGTCTGTTTTGTTTCCCCCCCGAGCCTTTCCATTTTCACCCTTTCGTTGTATTTGTTTAAAACCCTGTTGTTCAAGGTTCTTCCCTTTATGTTGTTTTTTTGGTTCTTTCGTGATTTCATCAATTTTTGCAGATCCTTTAGCATCTTCTCGTTAAAACCTTTGGTCTTGGTCACATTGGAATATGTGCTTTAAAATGACCCACATAGGAAAAATTGTTCACGTTTCTGAAATATCTAAAAATCCCATTGGTCATTTTGTTCAGCTTGACCATGGGTTGTTTTTAAACTTTCCTAAACAAACGCTGTTTCATTTCTGAAAAAAATATTCAATTTGGACAGCAACAAATATGGGGATTGATGACTTTGGTTGACGAAAACATGAAATAGATGCCCCCATTGGCCCTTCAAACCATAAAACCTACGGAGTTTATCCCGGTTTTCTATAGCGTGATAAAGACAATAGCCTTTTTCCCTCACGTGGGTGGACAAGAGGGGAGGGGTTTAAAAAAAATGGGTCCCATTTACCCGGGGTCGATTTTCAGTCCCTTTGAGTGTGAAGCGAGTGCTTACCCCTGGTATCGAAACTTTATAGATAAAATGAGTTAAAACTAAAAATTATCTGAACTCGGCCATATAATATAATTTTTTTTCTTGAAATTGAATGAATTTTTAAAACCCCGCTGCTAAATTGAAGGTTTAAAATTTAAATTCATAAGTTATTTAGGGGCTTTTTTTTTTTTAACGTTAAGTTCATCTGGCCATATTCAAAGATAGAACAAATTTACGTCACTCGCCTTTGTTATTGTTTTTAGCCAGCCTTTTTTTTTATTAGCTCTCCTTAATTTTGCCCGTTTTTATGTAAACGTTTTTTAAAGGTTACAATTAGTTTGTGGTTTTTAACGTTATATCAAATGGCGAAAGTTGGAGTTTTTTTTTGGGTGAATGTACAGATCAAACCCATTTTTAGACGATTGGTCATCAGAAATTCCCAAATTTAAAAAATCCATTTTTCGTTATTAAAGGTACTAAAACCCCGCCGTGCAACAAAATATGATAACGTTTTAGTAATTAACTAAATCGAATGCCTCACAAGGTGGGTATTTTAAATCCCAAATTTATTTATCTTTTACTACCATTTCAAATCACAGTTTGGGTGGATTCTCAAATGAATTTTAAATTTCATGTCACTCAGCTGTTTTTAAAAAAAATGTAAATGAGTACCCGGCGTGTACAGCGTTGTCTCTGTCTTTGCCAACCCCCCCCCCCCCAAAAAAAAAAAAACAAAAAAAAAAAAAAAACAAAAACAAAAACAAAAACAAAAAAACTCACAACATTCGCCTGCCGGGCATTCCGTACCAACACACACAACTACAATGTGTAACCTTAAAGGTTTCTCGCCTGATAGATTGATGCCTTTGCACTGAGCCAAGAAGCTCACAACATTCGCCAACCGGAAATAACGTACTGACACATAAAAATGTCTGTAACATTGACCGTTATAGATAGTTCGAAGATGAAGTCACTCGGGTCTTTGTTATTGTTTTTTGCCATCCGCGTTTATGAGTAATGCTCACTTAACTGTATTAACCCGACTATAAAAGTTCATTGATACACACAGTTTTGTGTGTTGGTCCGTTATACTTCCGGATGGCAATGTTATGAGCTTCTTAGCCAAGCGCACATACTATCTATAATCTAATTGAAATAATGAAGTGGAGAACTACTCATAAAAATAGCTAGCTAAAACGATAACAAAGAGCTGAGTGACGTCAACTCCGTTCCATCGATAGAATTCAAAGAGAGATAAATTGTGCTTAATCAGTTAAGCATTGAAGCATAAGCATTGAAGGATTATAATATGGATCAATAAAAATAAATAGATAAAAATTAATACTTCTTCATCAAATATATCATATAATATTTACGTGCACTTATTTGCAGGTCTGATAACACAATTCCTTATGGGCTCATTGTTGGAATGGAAAAACTCAAAAAATGACGTATAATTTTTGTCCATTACAACAATGTTAAACTATGCCTATAAGTGGGTACGGATATCAGACCTGCATATAAATACACGTCGCTCCCTACCAATAGTAATTTTAAGTACTTTATTAGTAGTCTTTGGTTTTGAATTCTTTACCTGTCAACAACAGTCTCTAAACGGTATAAATTATGTCCGTATGAATTTGATGAACATAAAAACAAGAAAACCAAAAAAAAAAAACCAAAAAAAAAAAAAAAACCAAAAAAAAAAAAAACCAAACAAACAACCAAACAACAAAACAAAAACAAAACAAAACAAAAATACAACACCCCCCCCCCAAACAAAACGAAACAAAACTCACAACAACACAAAAACAATAACAAAAGACAAACCCCCCCCCCCAAAAAAAAAAAAAAACAAACAAAAAACCCCAAAAAAAAA
>NW_027624759.1:0-7823 GCF_034508935.2 Berghia stephanieae | reverse complement strand
AAAGAAGAAAGAAGAAGAAGAAGAGAGAAGAAGAGAAAGAAGAAGAAAAGAAGAAGAAAGAAGAAAAGAAGAAAGAAAAGAAGAAGAAAGGGAAGAAAAGAAGAAGAAAGAGAAGAGAAGAAGAAAAGAAGAGAGAAAAGAAGAAGAGAGAAGAAGAAAGAAAGAAGAAGGAAGAAGAAGAAGAAGAAAAGAAGAGAAGAGAAGGAAAGAAGAAGAAGAAGAAAAGAGAAAAGAGAAGAGAAGAAGAAAGAGAAGAAAGAAAGAAAGAAGAAGAAGAAAAGAAGAAGAAGAGAAGAGAGAGAAGAAAGAAGAAGAAAAGAAAGAAGAAGAAAGAAGAAGAGAAAAGAAGAAGGAAGAAAAGAAGAAGGAAGAAGAGAAGAAGAGAAGAGAAGAAGAAGAGAAGAAGAAGGAAGAAGAAGAAGAAGAAGAAAGAAGAAGAAGGAAGAAGAAGAGAAGAAAGAAGAAGAAGAAGAAGAAAGAAGAAAGAAGAAAAGAAGAAGAAGAAGAAGAAGAAAAGAGAAGAAGAAGAAGAAAAAAGAAGAGAAGAAGAAAGAAGAAAGAGAAAAAGAAAAAGAAGAAGAAGAAGAGAAAGAAAAGAAAAGAAGAAAGAAAAGAGAAGGATAGAAGAAAGAGGGAAGAAGAAGGGGAAGAAGAAAAGAAGAATAAAAAAGAAGAAGAAGAGAAGAAGAAGAAGAAGAAGAAGAAAAGAAGAAGAAAAGAAGAAGAAAGAAGAAGAAGAAGAAAGAGAAGAAGAAGAAGAAGAAGAAGAAAAAGAATAAGATGAGAGGGAGAAAGAAGGAGGAAGAGGAAGAGATGAAGAAAAAGAAGAAATAAAAAAAAGAAGAAGAAGAAGAAGAAGAGAAGTAGAAGAAGAAGAAGAGAAGAAGAAAAGAAGAAGAAAAGAAGAAAGAAGAAGAAAGAAGAAGAAGAAAGAGAAGGAAGAAAGAAGAAGAGAAGAGAGAAGAAGAAGAAGAAGAGAAGAAGAAAAAGAAGAAGAAGAAGAAGAAAGAGAAGAAGAAGAAAGAAGAAGAAGAAGAAGAAAAGAAGAAGAAAGAAGAAGAAGAGAAGAAGAGAGAAGAAGAAAGAAGAAGAAGAAGAAGAAGAAGAAGAAGAAGAAGAAGAAGAAGAAGAAGAAGAAGAAGAAGAAGAGAGAAGAAGAAGAAGAAGAAGAAGAGAAGAAGAAAGAAATGAAGAGAGAGAGGGAGAAAAGAAGAGAATGAAGAGAAGAGAGAAGAGGAGAAGAAGGAAGAAGAAGAAAAGAAGAAAAAGAAGAAAGAAGAAAAGAGAGAAGAAGAATAAGAAGAAGAAGTAGAAGAAGAAGAAGATAGAAGAGGAAGAAGAAGGAAGAAGTAAAGAAGAAGAAGAGAAGAAAGAAAAGAAAGAGAGTAGAAGAAGAAAGAGAAAGAAGAAGAAGAGAAAAAGAAGAAGAAGAGAGAAGAAGAAGAGAAGAAGAAGAAGAAGAAGAAGAAGAAGAGAAGAAGAAGAAGAAGAAGAAGAAGAAGAAGAAGAAGAAGAAGAAGAGAAGAAGAGAAGAAGAAGAAGAAGAAAGAAGGAAGAAGAAGAAGAAGAAGAAGAAAGAGAGAAGAGAAGAAGAAGAAGAAGAGAAAAAGAAAGAAGAAGAAGAACAAGAAGAAGAAGAAGAAAAGAAGAAAAAAGAAAAGAAGAAAGAAGAATAAGATGAGGGATGGGAGGAGGAGAAGGATGGGACGAGGAAGAGCTGGGGAAGAATGTAAAAGAAGAATAAAAAAAGAAGAAGAAGAAGAAGAAGAAGAAGAAGAAGAGAAGAAGAAGAAGAAGAAGAGAAGAAGAAGAAGAAGAAGAAGAAGAAGAAGAAGAAGAAGAGAAGAAGAAGAGAGAAGAAGAAGAAGAGAGAAGAGAGAGGAATAAGAGAAGGAGAAGAGGATGAGGAAGAAGAAGAACAAGAAAAAAAAAAGAAGAATTAAATGAGGGATGGGAGGATGAGAAGGATGGAACGAGGAAGAGATGGGGAAGAATGAAAAAGAAGAATAAAAAGTAGAAGATGGAGAAGAAGGGAGTAGGAGAAGCATGGGAAGAGGAAGAGAAGGGGGAAAATGGGAAAGAAAGAATAAAAATGAAGAAGAAGAAGGGGATGGAGAAGGAGAGAGTGAAAGAGAAGCATAAGCAGAAGAAGGTGAAAGAGAAGCAGAGAGAAGAGAGAAGAAGAAGAAGAAGAAGAAGAAGAAGAAGAAGAAGAAGAAGAAGAAGAAAGAAGAAGAAGAAGAAGAGAAGAAGAAGAGAAAAGAGAAGAAAGGAAGAGAGAGAAGAAGAGAAGAAGAGAAGAAGAAGAAGAAGAAGAAGAAGAAGAAGAAGAAGAAAGAAGAAGAAGAAAGAGAAGAAGAAGAAGAAGAAGAAGAAGAGAAGAAGAGAAGAAGAAGAGAAGAAGAAGAGAAGAAGAAGAAAGAAGAAGAAGAAGAAGAAGAAGAAGAAGAAGAAGAAGAAGAAGAGAAGAAAAAGAATAAGATGAGGGAGGGGGAGGAGGAGAAGGATGGGAAGAGGAAGAGATGGGGAAGAATGTAAAAGAAGAATAAAAAATAAAGAAAAAGAAGAGGAGAAGAAGTAAAAGAAGAAGAAGAAGAAGAAGAAGAGAAGAGAAGAAGAGAAGAAGGAAGAAGAAGAAGAAACAACAACAACAACAACAACCAGAACAACACCAACAACAACAACAAGAACAAAAAGAACAGGACAAAGAAGAAAAAGAAGAAAAAAAAAGAATAAGATGAGGGAGGGAAGATAAGGATGGGAAGAGGAGGGGGGAAAAGAAAAAGAAGAATAAAAATGAAGAAGAAGAATAAAAATGAAGAAGAAGAAGTAGAAGAAGGAGAAGAAGGAGGAGGAGGAGGAGGATGGGGAGGAGGAGGGGGGACGAGTGGTCATAAAATTTATACAACACTAAAAAAAGAAAATGTTTAGAAATTTGATAAAGGTGATATATCCATGTTATAAATTAGGCAATAATCATTATAACATACAAAATGAGGTGAATGGATATCAAAATCATATTGGTGAACCTTTTCCTCAAAACAATTTAGGGTAAATTTGGCTGGTATGGAAAAGTGTGAAAGAAAGGAGAAAAAAAGTTTAACATTTTGAAAATGACAAATTCATTTTATCTTTAGCAGAAGTGCACATTACGTTACTACTGCATTTGTAATTTCAGGATATGAACTTTCACTCTTTTCACTTAATATCTAACTTTGGATTCAGTCACATGAAATTGTGTCATCTCCAATTAATCAAACCACGAAAAATATGGTTTCCTCTATAATACGTCATAATTTCAAAACGTTGAAACCGTATTCATTTTAGCAGAAGTGTTTATCATATCACAACTGCATTAATTATTTTTACAACAAGCTTCCTGACAACTGAAGGCATCCACCCAGACCATGCAGCCATATACAGAGGGCATTCATGGAAAGAATGGGACTGCTGTAAAAAATGCTGCCATTCAGGAACCAAAGAAGAACTGCCAAGCGGAGTTAATCTCCCCAGGAAAGATTGGTTGACACTGAACCGGGCAAGGTCTAAAGTGGGGAAGACCAAAACAACCTTACAAAATTGGGGACTGTCTTCAGACTGCCGATGTCAATGTGGACACACGGCTCAAAATGGACCACTCCAGAGAAGTAGAGAAACACGTGAGAGAGAGGGTAGAGAAGAAAGAAGACAGAGAAAGAAGTAGAAGAAAGAAGGGGTAGAAAGAAGAGAAGAAGAATAGAAGGAAGAAAATGAGAAGAGAAGGAAAGAGAAGAGAAGAAGGGAAGAAGAAAGAAGAGAGAAAGAGAAGAAGAGAAGAAGAAGAAGAAGAAGAAAGAAAAAGAAGAGAAGAAAGAAAGAGAAGAAGAAGGAGAGAAAGAGAAAAAGAAGAGAAGAGAAAGAGAGAAAGAGAAGAAGAGAGGAAGAAGAAGAAGAAGAAGAAAAGAAGAAAGAAGAAGAAGAAGGAAGGATGAGGATGGAAGGAGGAGAAGAATGGGAGAGGAAGAGAGAGGGATTAAAAAGTAAATAAAAAAAAAAGAGAAGAAAGGTGAAAGAAAAAGAAAAAGTAAAAGAAAGAAGAAGAAGAATAAGAAGAGAAGAAGAAAAGAAATGAAGAAGAAAGAAGAAGAAAGAAAGAAAGAAAAGAAAAGAGAAGAAAGAAGCAGTAAAGAAGAAGCAAAGATATGTAATGGATAGACATGAAGGCTAAAATGTATAAAGATATAAAAGTAAAGAAGCAGAAGTAACAAGAAGAACAAGTGAAGAACAAAAAAGAAAGAAGAATCAGAAGAAAAGAGAGAATAGAAGAGGGATGGGGAGGAGAAGAATGGGAGAGGAAGAGCTGGAGAATGTAAAGAAGAATAAAATAAAGAAGAAGAAAAAGAAAGAAGAAGAAAGCAGAAAAGAAGAAGAAGAAGAAGAGAGAAGAAGAAGAAGAAGAAGATAGAAGAAGAAAAGAAGAAGAAGAAGAAGAAGAAGAAGAAGAAGAAAAGAAAAGAAAAAAAGAAGAGAGAGATAAGAAGAGGGATGGAGAGGAGTACGATGGACGAGGAAGAATGGGAGAAGAAATGTAAAGAAGAAAAAAGAAGAGAGAAGAAGAAGAAGAAGAATGAAGAAGAGACAGAAGATGTAAGAAGAAAGAAGAAGAAGAAGAAGAAAGAAGAAGAAGAGAGAAGAAGAAGAAGAAGAGAAGAAGAAGAAGAGAAGAGAAGAGAGAGAAGAAGAAAAGAGAAGAAAGAAGGAAGAGAGAAGAGAAGAAGAAGGAAAGAAAAGAAGAAAGAAGAAGAAGAAGAAAAGAAGAAGAAGAAGAGAAGAAGAAGAAGAAGAAGAAGAGAGAAGAAGAGGAAGGAAGAGAAGAGAGAAGAAGAAGAAGAAGAAAGAAGAAAGAAGAGAAGAAGAAGAAGAAGAAGAAGAAGAAAAGAAGAAAAAAAGAAAAAGAAAGAAGAAGAAAGAAGGAGAAGAGAGAGACGAGAAGAGAAGAAGAAAAGAAGAGAAGAAGAAAAGAAGAAGAAGAAGAAGAGAGAAGAAGAAGAAGAAGAAGAAAGAAGAGAAAAGAAGAAGAGAGAAAGAAGAGAAGAAGAGAAGAAGAAGAAGAAGAAGAAGAAGAAGAGAGAAGAGAATAAGAAGAAGGAGAAGAGAGAAGAAAGAAGAAGAAGAAGAAAAGAAGAAGAAGAAGAAGAAGAAAGAAGAAGAAGAGAAGAAGAAGAAGAAGAAGAGAGAAGAAGAGAAAAAGAAGAAAAGAAGAAGAAGAAGAAGAAGAGAAGAGAGAAGAAGAAGAGAGAAGAAGAAGAAGAAGAAGAAGAGAGAGAAAGAAGAAGAAAAAAAGAAGAAGAAGAAGAAGGAAGAGAAGAAGGAAGAGAGGAAAGAGAAGAAAGAGAGAGAAGAAGAAGAAAGAGAAGAAAAGAAGAAGAAGAGAAGAAAAAAAGAGAAGAAGAGGAGAGAAGAGAAGAATGTAAAAGAAGAAAGAAGAAGAAGAAGAAGAAGAAAAGAAGAAGAAGAAGAAGAAGAAGAAGAAGAAGAAGAAGAAAGAAGAAGAAGAAGAAGAAGAAGAAGAAGAAGAAGAGAAGAAGAAGAAGAAGAAAAGAAGAAGAGAAGAGGATAGAAGAAGAAGAGAAAGAAGAAAAAAAGAAAAGAAGAAAGAATGAGGAGGGAGAGAAGATGGAAGAGGAAGAGATGGAAGAATGAAAGAAAAGAGAAGAAAAAGAAAGAGAGAAGAAGAGAGAGAAGAGGGAAGAGAAGGAAGGGGAAAGGAAGAAAGAAGGGAAAAAAATGAAGAAGAGAAGAAGAGAAGGAAGAGAGGAAAGAGAAGAAGAGAAGAAGGATGAAAGAAGAGAAGAAGAAGAAGAGGAAGAAGAAGGAAGAAGAAGAAGAAGAAGAAGAAGAAGAAGAAAAGAAGAAGAAGAAGAAGAAGAAGAGAAGAAGAAGAAGAAGAAGAAGAAGAAGAAGAAGAAGAAGAAGAAGAAGAAGAAGAAGAAGAAGAAGAAGAAGAAGAAGAAGAAGAAAGAAGAAGAAGAAGAAGAAGAAGAAGAGAAGAAGAAGAAGAAGAAGAAGAAGAAGAAAGAAAGAAGAAGAAAGAAGAAGAAGAAGAAGAAGAAGAAGAAGAAGAAGAAGAAGAAGAAGAAGAGAAGAAGAAGAAGAGAAGAAGAAAGAAGAGAAAGAAGAAGAAGAAGAAGAAGAAGAAAAAAAAAGAAGAGGAGAAGAAGAAGAAGAAGAAGAAGGAAGAAGAAGAAGAAAAAAGAATAAGATGAGGGAGGGGGAGGAGGAGAAGGATGGGAAGAGGAAGAGATGGGGAAGAATGGTAAAAGAAGAATAAAAATAAAGAAAAAGAAGAGGAAGAAGTAAAAGAAGAAGAAGAAGAAGAAGAAGAAGAAGAAGAAGAAGAAGAAGAAGAAGAAGAAGAAGAAGAAGAAGAAGAAGAAGAAGAAGAAGAAGAAGAAGAAGAACAACAACAACAACCAGAACAACACCAACAACAACAACAAGAACAAAAAGAACAGGACAAAGAAGAAAAAGAAGAAAAAAAAAGAATAAGAGGAG
The DNA here is from genome assembly GCF_034508935.2 of Berghia stephanieae. NCBI lineage: Eukaryota > Metazoa > Mollusca > Gastropoda > Nudibranchia > Aeolidiidae > Berghia > Berghia stephanieae. The sequence continues at coordinate 1,289 of NW_027624759.1, read as the reverse complement.
GGAGGGAAGATAAGGATGGGAAGAGGAGGGGGGAAAAGAAAAAGAAGAATAAAAATGAAGAAGAAGAATAAAAATGAAGAAGAAGAAGTAGAAGAAGGAGAAGAAGGAGGAGGAGGAGGAGGATGGGGAGGAGGAGGAGGATGGGGAGGAGGAGGGAGACGAGTGGTCATAAAATTTATACAACACTAAAAAAAGAAAATGTTTAGAAATTTGATAAAGGTGATATATCCATGTTATAAATTAGGCAATAATCATTATAACATACAAAATGAGGTGAATGGATATCAAAATCATATTGGTGAACCTTTTCCTCAAAACAATTTAGGGTAAATTTGGCTGGTATGGAAAAGTGTGAAAGAAAGGAGAAAAAAAGTTTAACATTTTGAAAATGACAAATTCATTTTATCTTTAGCAGAAGTGCACATTACGTTACTACTGCATTTGTAATTTCAGGATATGAACTTTCACTCTTTTCACTTAATATCTAACTTTGGATTCAGTCACATGAAATTGTGTCATCTCCAATTAATCAAACCACAAAAAATATGGTTTCCTCTATAATACGTCATAATTTCAAAACGTTGAAACCGTATTCATTTTAGCAGAAGTGTTTATCATATCACAACTGCATTAATTATTTTTACAACAAGCTTCCTGACAACTGAAGGCATCCACCCAGACCATGCAGCCATATACAGAGGGTATTCATGGAAAGAATGGGACTGCTGTAAAAAATGCTGCCATTCAGGAACCCAAAGAAGAACTGCCAAGCGGAGTTAATCTCCCCAGGAAAGATTGGTTGACACTGAACCGGGCAAGGTCTAAAGTGGGGAAGACCAAAACAACCTTACAAAATTGGGGACTTTCTTCAGACTGCCGATGTCAATGTGGACACACGGCTCAAAACATGGACCACATCCTAGAAGAAGTAGAAGAAGAAGAAGTAGTAGAAGAAGAAGAGGAGAGAGAAGAAGAAGAAGAAGAAGAAGAAGAAGAAGAAGAGAGAAGAAGAAGAAGAGAGAAGAAGAAGAAGAAGAAGAAGAAGAGAAGAAGAAGAAGAAGAAGAAGAAGAAGAAAGAAGAAGAAGAAGAAGAAAGAAGAAAGAAGAAGAAGAAGAAGAAGAAGAAGAAGAAGAAGAAGAAGAAGAAGAAGAAGAAGAAGAAGAGAAGAAGAAGAAGAAGAAGAAGAAGAAGAAGAAGAAGAAGAAGAAGAAGAAGAAGAAGAAGAGAAGAAGAGAAGAAGAAGAAGAAGAAAAAGAGAAGAAGAAGAGAAGAAAAAAGAAGAAAAGA
>NW_027624758.1:0-7811 GCF_034508935.2 Berghia stephanieae | reverse complement strand
TTTTTTAAAAAGTTACTGAAAGGGGATTAATTTTACTGCTTAAAAATCAAGGTTACTGCAAGGGGATTAATTTTACTGCTTTAAAAATCAAGGTTATGCAAGGGGATTAAAAATTTTACTGCTTTAAAAATAAAGGATAACTACAAGGGGATTAATTTTACTGCTTTAAAAATCAGGATTACTGCAAGGGAATTAATTTGACTCTTTAAAAATCAAGGATTACTGCAAGGGGATTAATTTTACTGCTTTAAAAATAAAGGATTACTGCAAGGGGATTAATTTTACTGCTTTAAAAATAAAGGATTACTGCAAGGGGATTAATTTTACTGCTTTAAAAATCAAGGATTACTGCAAGGGGATTAATTTTACTGCTTTAAAAATCAAGGATTACTGCAAGGGGATTAATTTTACTGCTTTAAAAATAAAGGATTACTGCAAGGGGATTAATTTTACTGCTTTAAAAATCAAGGATTACTGCAAGGGGATTAATTCATTGCTTTAAAAATAAATGATTGTAAGAGAGTAAGCTTATGCAAGAAATTACGCAGGAGTTTGATAAAAAACATACAATGAAATACACGTAAATATTAGAAAGAACCACGGGGTAGCTGCAGAAGATTGCATTTATTCTCGGTAGTGTCCACAAAACACGGTCGCAACTCAGGGGATCCGTATAAAACTTAGGGGATACGTAAAAAAAAAAAACATCAGTAACAGATTGATGCTCTTTTGGTATGTTATACATAAAATGCGTTATTTATCAAAGTATTTTATGTCATAAAAGGCGGGGTTTGATAGAATTTCGAGAAAATTCTGGTTGTTTTTAATATACAAGTTGTGTATGATTCGCTATTACTTGAAAGAGGCAGACTTTGAATATTAATTTGGGATGTCAAAAGTCATGTGAGTGGCTAAAAATAATTGTGGGATAGTTTACAATAGGGTTCAAAACAGAGTGTTTCTATTCTACGTGTCATTCTTTTATTTATCTATTCGACTTGACTATGAGCTGCACACTTTAAAACCTTTTGTGCTCACCATCATTTATTGGTATTTACGGACTTAGAAATATTCCACCTATATTGAAAATGGTTACTTAGGCAAAATTTACTTTACGTTTGATTTTACGGATTTGGAATTTATGAAACTGATTGAACCATGACCATGCTATTTGATTTGGATTTGGAATTTATCTACACAAATAACAAGTAAGAATGAAACATGGAATCTGGACTTTAATTTGATGTCTTGACGTTGTACATTCAATTATCATCATGGGCCCTTGAACTCTTTAGTCATTACATCTACAACAAAACGCAAAGACATACCAATACCACCTATCTAACAATCACTATACAATCATAAGCCATTACATATGGTTTACTACGCACAATGATTGCTGCAAGGGAATTAATTTTACTGCTTTAAAAACAAAGGATTACTGCTAGGCGATTAAATTAATTGCTTTAAAAATAAAGGATTACTGAAAGGGGATTAATTTACTGCTTTAAAAATAAAGGATTAATTTTACTGCTTTAAAAATAAAGGATTACTGCAAGGGGATTAATTTTACTGCTTTAAAAATAAAGGATTACAGCATGGGGGATTAATTTTACTGCTTTGAAAATCAAGGATTACTGCAAGGAGATTAATTTACTGCTTTAAAAATAAAGAATTACTGCTCTAACCCTAATCATACGTCATGTTTTAACCCCTTAATCGTACCTCGAGGGTAATTTTGTTACCCCATGGTAATATATAGTAACATAATACCTTACCATAATAGAATACCCCTACTCGTACATCAGGGGTGGTTTTCATATCCCGTGATGATCTAATATACATTGTCATTTGTTCAGAAGCTAAACAATTGTGTAATCAGACACTTGGTCATGGCCGAGATACCCATTTACTTTTCTGTGATGTGCACATTGCCTGCAACACAAAATCTACTACGGTTACAAATAAGTTCTACGGGAATTACCAAGTTCGATTAATACTGGAGTTTATCCTGATTTCTAAAGCATGAAAGACAATGACTGGAGTATTATTATGTTGGCTCCACATCAGTGATATCTATATTAAGTCCTAGCTCCAATTCCAATATGTGAGGTCAATGACCTAGGTAATGTTATAATATGTAATGTTAGCTCTAATCGGTAGTATTATTGATACAGCGGCCTTCTTTCTCTATTTTATTTTAGCTCTGTGTATTTGTATAATATATATAATATATATATATATATATATATATATATATAATATATATATATTACTCCATTCGGATGACCCAGCCTGTTTTGGAAAAGGGGAAGAAGCCTAACAATGGACATTTTTTTCACCAACCTCAAACTAATAGCACACCTGCTCTCCAAACAACCACCCTGATGCTGTCAGGAGAGTTTTAAAAAACTTCTTCTTCCTAACTTCCAGCAAGGACAGTGTATATCAAAAGACGAGTCAATATTTACCTTCAAAAATAAATTCACTTTTGTCCAATCACAAAAAAGCACAATGCACCACGACGCCTCTTTTGATAATATAGATCCATATAAAGAGGAAAGAAAATCAGATCTTGTATGCTTATACAATATCACACAGGGAGAGGTTGGCGTGATGGACACGATGTGTCATTACCAATAACTAGACTGGAAATCAACAGATTGCCATTGCTTCTTTTTTTTTTTTTTTGGGGGGGGGGGGGGTCTTTCGCTTATCGCACCATTGGTAGTATAACGTCTCACAGATTCTCAACACCCACCCGAGTAGAACTCGGATACAAAGGGGATAGCGGGACTAGCTATATCTCTGTTGCAGACGATTTGAAGAGAAGCAATAATGAAGTAAATTTTTTTAATGGGTCAGACGACATGACTGTGACGTCCATCACTTAACCCCCCTTCCCAATTACTATCCCTCACCCCCCCCCCCCCCCCTCTTCACTAACTTCAGAACAGAAGGCGAGAAGGAACGATGAACTGACTCATAACCTCCTTGTGCTATGTGTGTTTTCCTCTTTTCTTCTTGAGTTCGTAGTTTTTCTCAATTGAGTACTAAGCGTGTAACTCACACTCTCGTTGTAGCCGTGTACCAAGAAATATCCCGTTGTAGTCATGCATGATTTATATGAATTACATTGGCAGTAAGACAGGGAATTTCAAGTTCCTCTTTGAAGCCGAGCTTTCGTTGCAACCGAGGTTGTTGCACACGAGCTGTAATGTATTATCCAAGGCGAATTGCAGGAGCAATGTGACAAAGGAGTTGGCCACACAACAAATAGAAAGGCGGAGAGGTGAGACAACCTTCTCAAAATACCTGAGGCAAACAATAAACTCAGTTCTCGAACACGATAACCATTGGAGACAGCTTCATCCCCTCAAACAAGTGGACGTGGCCAATGCGAAAAAAAAATAGACTGCAAAACGACCATTAAGTTCGTGTCACGCACAATTTTTCGTGCAGGCCGTCTACATGATGTTAAAAATTAGACCTTTGCCAAAACTCAGATTTCACTGGAAATAAACCCAGTCAGGAGCAAAGAAATACGAGTTACGGTCAACTGCTGTCAAATTCCAGTGAGGTCATATTGCTCCAAGGATACCCCCCCCCCCCTTACCTCTACCACCCCATCATCATCACTGCCACTACTACAACCACCACCACCACTACATCATAAAAACTACAACTATTACAACCACCGCCACCACATCATCATCACTACCTCTACTACTACAACCACCACCACTGCAAGCACCGCCAACACATCATCACTACCACTACTACAACAACCACTACCACACCACCGTCATTACCATTGCTACTACAACAACCACAAACCACATCATCACTACCACTAAAACAACCAACATTACATCATCATTACTACCACTCCTACTACAACCGCCACCACCACACCTTCACTACCACTACTACTACTACTACTACTACTACTACTACTACTACTACTACTACTACTACTATTACTACTACTACTACTACTACTACGACTACTACAACCACCATCATCACTATCACTACTACTGCAACCATAACCACATCGTCATCACTTCCATCACTACTACAAAAACCACCATCACATCATCACTCCCACGACTACAACAACTACCACCACCACATCATCATTGCTACCACCACTACTACTACAACCACCACCACCACCACCACATCATCATTATCACTACCACGACTACTACAACCACCACCACCACCACACCATTATTGCTACTTATACAACAACAACCACCACCACATCATCACTCCCCACAGCTACAGCAACCACCACCACCACCACATCATTACTGCTATTACAACCACCACCACATCATTACTACTACTACTACAACCACCACCACATTATCATCACTACCATTGCTACTACCATCCCAACCACATTATCACTACCACTGCTACTATAACAACCACCACCACATCATCATCACTTCCACGACTACTACAACCATCACCATCACATCATCATCATCACTACCACAACCACCACCACATCATTATCACTATCACTACTACTACAACCACTACCACAACATCTTCACTACCACGAAAATTGCATTGTGTTTTTCCTTGTCCTGTTTGGGATCCTTAGCCGAGAGGGAAGCAGTCAGATGTTAAGTTCCTTATTTTTTTTCCTTATGTACCATCTCACTGTTATAATAAAAATATCTAGATATGCACATTCTCATTTTTAATACATTTTTTCCCCAATTTTGAAAAGTAGTAAAAATCTCTAGGATTGAGTGAGTTAAATCTAGCCATAGCTTTGTTAACATTTGAATGAATTCTTCATAGCATGTTCCTTTGCTTGTGCCTGGGTGGGAACGTTAGTACACTTGACAATATAATCTCTCTCTCTCTCTCTCTCTCTCTCTCTCTCTCTCTCTCTCTCTCTCTCTCTCTCTCTCTCTCTCTCACACACACACACACACACACACACACATTCTTACTCTCTCTCTCTCTCTCTCTCTCTCTGTCTCTCTAACTCTCTATCTCTCAACACTCACCCATACTTACACAAACACTTCAAACACACCCATACAACACAAAATCAAACACTTCGAATATCAATGAATAAAAACGACTCTCAATTTATCCAAGAATTTCAGGTTTCAGATTTTTCGATCAGTGGTGGTTATTTTCATTGATATTATTTCAGATTAATATCTATTTTGTGGCCAAAACTTAGAAGCTGTTAGTTGTCATTGTAGACCAGTTTTAAACTGTCGTTCTATTTTGTTTCCACAGACTAATAGATGTTATACAGACTGTGACACCCAAAACTGCACACCCTGGTGTACAACAAGGTAAGTTTAAAAAGAAAAAAAAGTAATAGATATATCGGGCTGCGTGACTCAACAGTATGGTCTTTCCTTCATATCCAAAAGGTACCGAGTACGAGTACCCGCTGCGTTGTGTGGCCTTGAGCAAGTCACCTTGTCTTAGCTCATTTTGCGGCACTGCACTGCGGCTTACGCCTAAATATTCCAGTCTTTCCTTGGAATAGACCCTAAAGACAAATGTCCCCTATGGAATGAATAAAAGGAATTAAATGATAAATAACAACACTAAATGCACATTTATATAGCGCTTATGGCGAAGCTTCGAAGTGCTTTAAAGAATTGATCTTTTATATAGCGCAATATCCACTAAGCGTCTTCAAATGGCTTTACACGGGGTCCCTGGCCAAAAGCAACACTTAACATGTAGGACGAGACATGAAGCCTGTTAGGCGATATTACAATTTTTTTGCACAGAGACAATGCTGCTAAAGGCTAGGTACTCATTTTACACCTGAGTCCGGTGAGAGAAAGTTGGCAAATGATGATTTTACTTGGCCAGTAACAGAGTTGTGTCTCCTCATCGGTGCATTTCTTGCTTTAATTGTTATTGGTGCACTAACTGTATTTAGTAGTGAATATTATTATTATTATTATTATTATTATTATTATTATTATTATTATTATTATTATTATTATTATTATTATTATTATTATTATTATTAATATTATTATTATTATTATTATTATTATTATTATTATTATTATTATTATTATTATTATTATTATTATTATTATTATTATTATTATTATTATTATTATTATTATTATTATTGCGGTTTATTTTTTTTACTGATGCTGATCTTGGATTCACATAGTATAGTCCTTATGTTCATACCAGGCATGTCGGTACCTTTCTGGTACACCTACGGTATACTATACTACCAGACATTGATTACAATATCATCATCATTATATTCTTTTAGACCAGTCTCAGGAAAAAAAAATATAAAGAATCTAATTATGAAGGCCCCAAAAAAATCTAGTGAGCCAGACCCCCTTCCAACATCGCTTTTAAATTCTTGCATTCTTTCCATCAATAAATGAAATAATTAATCAGTCTGCAAACTGCTTTCGCCCCCTCTTATTTTAAGACAGCTCTGATTACCCCACTATTAACCCTCTCCTTACCACCTATTGGAAAATCGTCACATTTGTTACGATGCAATCGTCACTTTTCTCATCCAGATTGCATTTCTTTTTTTTTCTATAGCTACAAAAACGTGACATTCTGTAACAGAGCTCATATATTGTCTAACAAAAACGTGACATTCTGTAACAGAGCTCATAATTTGTCTAACAAAAACGTGACATTCTGTAACAGAGCTCATATATTGTCTAACAAAAACGTGACTTTCTGTAACAGAGCTCATATATTGTCTAACAATATTATGTATAGAACGTCCGTGTTGCTTTTCTGTTTGAGTTAGAAATGTCTGTTTTTGTGTTGGGTGAGTATAAAGTTTTGGGGAAAATTCTAAAAATGGCTGATAAGGAGAGGGTTAAAGAAACCCTCTTTAGATCAAAAATACTTTAAAAACTACAGATCCGTTTCAAACCTTCAATCTATTTCAAGAATCCTGAAATAAGCATTTCTTCACCAATTAAATTTACATCTAAAATTGCATAATCTATATGAGCAATTCCAATCAGATTATAGGAATAACCATAGCACCGAGACGGCGCTTGTTAAGGGTATAGTAAATAATTTGATTTTAAATGCTGACAAAAATGAGGTGAACATTTGATGTATGTTGAACTCTCATTTAACGAATCGTCGACAGACTGTTTTGATTAATAATATCAAATCATCTGACCCTCCTCTAAAATTTAATTGAACGTTTCCAATCTTGCTTTGTTAAATTAAAAACTTGGATGGAACTGAACAGACTAAAACTTAACAATAGTAAGACTGAAATAATATTTATTGTTAGGCCAGCAATCCTTGAAAATGTAGAGTGTAAATCAATCGTTTTAGGAAATTGTGGTGTATTTATTGATCTAGATCTGTCTTTTACCAGCCAAGTAAATCATAACGCAACGTTAATGTATATGGAAATGAGAAGAATACGTAGTGTTCGACATCTCATTACAAGAGAAATCTCTGCCGTGTTAGTTAATTCTCTAATTCTGTCAAAGCTAGATTATTGCAATTCTCTCCTCTCTTCTCTAAATAAAGATTAAATAAAATCTCTTCAGACAGCCCAGAACGATGCTGCCAGGCTTATTTATAGAAAGAGGAGAAATCAATCTGCATAGGTTTGATAAGAGAACTCCACTGGCTTCCCGTTGAGAAACGTATAAGATCTGTAATATTGTTTTTAAATCACTGCACTCTGATTGTCCTGGATACATTAATAACATGCTTAAATTCTACGCTCCATCCAGAAATCTGAGATCAAAGTCTGATAACCAAATACTTGTGAAGCCAAAAAAGACTCG
>NW_027624757.1:0-7829 GCF_034508935.2 Berghia stephanieae | reverse complement strand
ACAAAAATACAATATGACATTTGAAATTAAAATTCGTAGTTTCTCAGGGGAAAAAGGAAATAAATATAACGTGAAGTTGAAGGTAAGCTTCGATTTAATTACAAAACAGATCAAATGAACGTTTCGGGTTCCCTTTATCAACAAAACAGGATGAATGAAACACCACAGATGAATGAGATGATGTGGTAGTGGCGTAGTTAAGATGAATAAACAAAACATTGGTTGACTACGCCACTACCCACATCATTCATCATTCATCTGTGGTTGTTTCATTCATTCTGTTTTGTTGATAAAGGGGAAACCTGAAACGTTCATTTGATCTGTTTTTGTAATTAAATTGAAGCTTACATTCAACTTCACGTTATTATTTATTTCTTCGAGCTTCAAGCAGCAACATTTACACTAGGGGAAAAAGGAAAAAGTCAAGCTAGATAGCTTTAGAAATAAATAATTTGCCCTCAGCATGATTCAAACATGCTCAAAAGTCCTGAATAGGATCTAAGGAGCTAACTTTCCTTTTCAACAAGATTTATTTGAGTCAAAGAGACGAGTGCAATCCTGGAGCTACAGCCAAAAATTAGTATATCTACGAAATTTTCGTAGTACTAGATAAGTTTGTGTATTACATATATGTCTAAACAGGTTAATCTTTCTCACTGTCTACATTTGAATGTGGACGAGAGTTTACATTTGAGACAATATGATTTTAAATACTATTTTCAAAATTAGTACAGGATTCATCTTTATAATGAAGTTACAGCTATATATTTAACATAGATGAATTGTCTTGTTATCTAGTGCAATGGAACTCAATAGGGAACAATAGTGGATTGTCAAATACTGGTTCCAATCTCCTTGGAAGTGTGAAATCAGTCCTCCGGAGCGCTGATAATACCTTGTGCAACTAATCTTCTTGTTTCAGTGTGATGGCATCTTATTTTCTAGCCCAAATAAACGTTTGCAGTTAATAAGATCATCCATCCTTGCACTTTTACGCCCCTGTTACTAAAATAGCTATGCCACCCTATGATTCAGTATGGAACAATCCTTGTTAGATCGTCAAGACTTTTGGTTCTCATTATGACCTTAAGGTCGAATGCTCCAGTACCTTTGGAACATATCAAAGAACCGAATCGGCAGTTTTACAGTTTGTGGGTGCACATCAAAATAATATGCATTATTTTAATCACTTTTGTTAAAATTTTGAGTAATGATCAGAACTTGTGGGGCTGATTGTTTTAGGAAATATTAAAGTATTTAAGGTGGCTATTCTTTTGTCCTATTTCGAGCCGCAAAGTTTAATCAGTTGAATAGACTCAACGGACATTTACCCTACTCAGATGTGGGACATTAGAAATGTGCGTGAGATAAAGATCTGAAAAGTGTTCATGAAACAGTGTCAAACAAAGCAAGAAAGAAAAATAGAAGAAAACCCAAAAGTCAGTCTTTCTGGACTGGGATCGACCCGTAATCAGGAGGTTCGATATTCGGCCGAGGAAAGACCGACTTTTGGATGTATTTTCTTTCTTGCTTTGTCTGGCACTTTTTCATACGCACTTTTTCAGATCATATACGTATATTATAATAATGTAATACAACTACCTGCCTGATAACAGCTTTGTCTCTGTCTAAAAGACACCATAGTAAGTTTCATATCTTGTCCCTGTTGGCTTTGAACCTTTTGAAAGACCTTTGATCACATTTTATGAGTATCAGTTAAAAGATAGAACGAAGTTGACGTCAATCAGATCTGTGTTATTATGTTTTGCCATCCATGTTTTTGAGTAATTCTCATTAAACTGTATTAACCAGGCTATAAACATTCACGGTTACACATAGTTTTTGTGTGTTGGTCCGTTATATTTCCGGATGGCAATGCTATGATTTTCTTAGCCACGCGCACAGCATCTATTTAAAGCCTTAAACTCAAGTTGGATTTTAATGAAACTCACAATTCAGTTTCAACTAAGTAACTCTTCATTGTACCAATTTAAGGCATTCAGTTACTAAAGTTGTTTTCACATATTTCTAACGTTTCCAGACATTTGCCGACAGAACGTTTAAATGTGATGTCATGGACCATGTCTGCCCTTGTTGCATTATCTACCTTGGATCTTTGAATGGTATCATTTTCACCTTATCAAGGTGGGTATTGTCTCATTTTAGGTGACCATTTGCTGTAGATCAAAGATCTCGTGTCTCGTTTGTCACAAAAGTCACCAATGTTAAACGCGGTCAGTGGCACCCAACGCTCTTTGCACACATTGCGCCACTTGAATAAGGTATGCATGAGTATCTGGCTACTTGTAATGGTGGATATTCTAAGATTACTAACACACAAAGGATCTCTAACAAGCGGTTGGTACTGTATAGAATGGAAATATGGTTCCAAATAATATGGCCTGCTGGGGGGAATGAATGAAACATTGTGAAGTGTATTGAGCATGCTTAGACCGTGGGAATGTATTATGGAGATGTTCAGATAATATTTATTGTATTTATCATGTCGGTCTATACTTGATACTTTAATTAATTTTAAGCTTAGCTTTTTTAAAATTCCATCTAAATTCAATGCCTTCATTGAGAACGATCAGTACAAGTACGAGACTAAATTAGATTACGCTGTGTGTTGGGTAAGCGTTTATTAGCCATAGCGCTCACTGGCGTGTCGAATACTTTCTCGACTACTGTGGCTCGAGAGATACTAGATACTAAGTTCGGCGGTTGACAACGTAACTACCAGCTAGTGAAGGCTGTTCAAATCACAGGGCCACTTAAATTAGCATTTTATCTGGTCACGTCGCACAATTTTAAAATGTTTCTATTGCCTTCGCTGTCTCGATACGACCCTGTATATTCTGGTCATATATCAGAGATATAAAGCGTGCTCAGTAACCCTTTGGGTGACTTTATGCACTTAACACAAAACCCCAGTGTGTGTGTGGTTAAAAACATTTACTTGTTTTGTAATAGAATAATAATATATATAAAATTACGCCATTTCAGAGCGGAACTATATGATCCGTCGCCTAGGCATTCCATTAAGGAATACAGATAATCCATCAAACAGGATGTCTGATGTCAACATGAATCACCCAGGTTGTCCAAGAGAGCAAATCGGGGTTACTATCTTGGCCATTATTCATATGTTGTTATATTGAATGTACATTTTAGCAGCGAAGTAGAGGGCAGTGAGTTTGTTATATTTTTTTGACTTTTCAATAAGATTTACTCCATTGTCTGAAAATTGATGTTTAAACTAATCTATTCAGAACGTATTTTGTCGGGGCTCGAAATGGCACCTTCCTGGTTTTCTGGCCACAATCAAATTGGAAAACATGACACCTTTACCTTCATTGTTGCTAGGGGTAAGATATTTGGGAGAAAGGGGGGGGGGTATATTTATTTCCAAGGTCATGTTCCAAAGAGAAAGAAAGAAAGAGACAGAGAGAGAGAGAGAGAGAGAGAGAGAGAGAGAGAGAGAGAGAGAGAGAGGGGGGGGGGAGAGAGAAAGAGAAGAGAAAAAAAAAATAAATATATATTTATGTGGCTCATCGTCCTCAGAACGATATTATGTCGGGCGTCGTGATAAATGGGCGTACATATGGAAGTAAGTTTGGTATATAATAATAACTCGGGTTAAATTTATGTTTCATTGAGGGCCTTTTTCAACAATAGACGATAACTAATGTCTTACGTTTCAGTACATTGTAAACAAAATTAATATTAAAGGGAAGCAATGCTTTTTCACAACACATCGTATTCATAATTTTCATAGATTTTTCTCCCTTCTTTAACGCCACAGAATGAAGTTTTAGTTTTAGACCGATCCATCAGTAGCACTGAATTGATGTATGCGTTTAAGTAAAATACTCACAACCTTTTCTAACGAATTAAACGAAGCAACACACAAAAAAACTATGTGTAACCTTAAACGTTAAAAGCTCTCTGATCATTGAAGTTGATGTTAGCGTTTAGTCAGGGGCGGTTGGTCACATTGTATTTAAGGCGGCACAAATCCGAAATACAGAATCAAATTTTATTGGTCTAGTTAATTTAACTTAATTGACCTACTTTGTATGTGTGTGTGTGTGTGTGTGTGTGTATGTGTGTGTGTGGAGGGGGGTATTGCAATTGTTTGCATATGTCGTGTATTTGTGTGTGCTTGTATGTGTGTGTGTTAGAATATTAACGAGACGTACTCACAAAAGAGCATCAATTATCTTGGACAAAACTGTCTGTTAACTTTCACCTGTTCATTATAACGACTCACAGACGCAGCATGTCCTGTTTCGAACTGATTTCTTATATCTACAACGTTGAAAAGTTTAAATTTAACAGCATCTGTGACATGGCTATTTGATTCAGAATGTTTCTTCAGTGCCTGAGAAATGTGCGCAATATCACTGAATCCTCCTGTTGTCCGTTATAGCATACATCATCAAAAGTCAAGCAATAAAAACAATGAAGCGTTTTTTACGGCTTTCACATGGCAGTAAGCCATTCAACATTTAAAAATAATCATTATTAAATCGGCGCTGTCTCCTCGGTGTGTAGAAACTAATTAAAATTCACTGGTTTGTGTGGACCTAAATCTTTCACCACTATTTTCTCTTGAGGGGATAAGTGTCGGAATCGATTTTCAATTTAAAAATCAACATGATTCATGATTGGTTACAAATTACAGAAATAACTTTTTAAAATATAAATGATTCAAGATAAAAACAGGTAGTTTTCCATAAACAATGACAACAGCGATAATATACATTTTCTCTGAATACTAACGGTATGACACACAACTTTAGAATAATTGAATTTAAAAATCCACATTTTAATTCCAAACGCAAAGCACTTGTTAACTTCACACACAATCAGCGACATCTTTATAATTATACTATTACTATTATTAGACAATGCACACAATACAAGTTGAGTAGGGATCGTTGGGAGTGTGCGGGGATGAAGGACTCCGTGGGGTCAGGGATTTTTTATTTATAGTGCCATGTGGCCTTCTCGGTGCATACTTTGTTTACTGTTCTTTTATATTTAATATATATTTAAGCAAAACCAACAATGATAAAATATATATTTATTGCCATTCTCTCATCCGTATATCTAAGTGAAGCAAAGCCACTCTTTCAGTGATAAACTGATATGGTTTTAAATTTATCCCAAGTAGGACCTCAGGGCGTGCATCGCTAGATTGGTAACAACAAGATATGAAGTGAATAGAAAAGTGCCAGAAGACAATAGAGAATAAAAATTTTTTCGCGGCGGTGGTGGGTTTGAACCTGCGACCTTATTGGTACGACAACTCCGCCTGGCAGGTGAGAGCGTGGCTCTACCGTGTGAGCTATCCACGAACACAAAAATATTCGTTTCAAACTCAAAGTCATTACTAGATCCTCTCTCACCCACTTCTTTGAGACCGCCGATTCGTTCGTACACCACCATCGCGAATAATTTTGACCAGCAGTTAGCTTAATAGCCAATATTCTCAACACAAACATATAACATAGAAACGATTGAGACATTGAGTATGCTCCGGTGTATGGGTGAATTTTTAATTCAGAAAAGTGAGTGGAGCAGGCACTTATGTTGGTAACAACAAGATATGAAGTGAATAGAAAAGTGCCAGAAGACAATAGAGAATAACAATTTTTATTCTCTATTGTCTTCTGGCACTTTTCTATTCACTTCATATCTTGTTGTTACCAACATAAGTGCCTGCTCCACTCACTTTTCTGAATTAAAAATTCACCCCATACACCGGAGCATACTCAATGTCTCAATCGTTTTCTATGTTATATGTTTGTGTTGAGAATATTGGCTATTAAGCTTAACTGCTGGTCAAAATTATTCGCGATGGTGGTGTACGAACGAATCGGCGGTCTCAAGAAGTGGGTGAGAGAGGGATCTAGTAATGACTTTGAGTTTGAAACGAATATTTTTGTGTTCGTGGATAGCTCACACGGTAGAGCCACGCTCTCACCTGCCAGGCGGAGTTGTCGTACCAATAAGGTCGCAGGTTCAAACCCCACCACCGCCGCGAAAAATTTTTTATTCTCTATTGTCTTCTGGCACTTTTCTATTCACTTCATATCTTGTTGTTACCAACATAAGTGCCTGCATCGCTAGATTGGCCGTCTTGGCCTAATTATTTTAGCAGTGAAAGACAATAGTTAGTTGGGGAGGGAGGGTGAGGAGATTGGGGAGTGGTAACTTAACTTTCTTCAAGGTACAAACAGATAAGGACAGACGGCCAAACGAATACTGGCTCATATAAACAAAAAAAACTTCCCCACCACACACCACACCCTCCGCTCATTGTCACCCCGCGCGGGCAACGGGGGAAAGATGAAACGTGCCGATTTGACGCTAACTTCGCGGGGCGACGCACGAGTCATCAAATATTAAATTCAAAACAAAAAGCAGTATGTGCTAAATTTTTAATCTTATCAAAATTTTTAAATTGAAGTTTTTCGTTTGGTTGACATGCTAATCTACGGAAAATATAGGGCGGCACAAAACAACTTCGCTCTATTGACCGACCGCCAGTGCGTTTTTAGTAAAAATTCTCACAACATCCGACAGCCTAATATTTCACAACCAACACAGAAAACTGTGAGTAACCTTAAACGTTTTTAGTCTGATTGATAAATTTAGTCAGAACTAATCACTAACAGGCTGTCTAAAAAGTAACAAAGATATGAGTGACGTCAACTTCATTCATTTTGTAGAAGAATGAACTACCGTCACTAAGCTCTCTGTTAATTATTTTTAAACAGCCTGTTTGTGACAAGTTCTCTGTTAAGCATTAAAGTAAGGTTACACGCAGTTTTTGTGTTGGTATTTCTAATTTGACT
Organism: Berghia stephanieae; assembly: GCF_034508935.2. Lineage (NCBI taxonomy): Eukaryota > Metazoa > Mollusca > Gastropoda > Nudibranchia > Aeolidiidae > Berghia > Berghia stephanieae. The sequence goes on along the minus strand of NW_027624757.1, from coordinate 963 downwards.
GGCAGCTCTTGTAAGAGTTTTACCTGGACGCACAATATCAATTCTCTACCTATCTAATGTTCATAGGAAATACAGAATAAAGCTCAAATTATCACCAAAACAATTCAAAAATGAATGACTATATCGGGTTTATTTTAAGTTATGAAGTAATTTGTACCTCAGATGTATGATCCGTTCCAGTGAATGGCATAACTAGTCGGATAATGAAAAGGTTTGAACTGAGATATTGCCAAGTTTAGTTAGAAGGTAAGTTTTGATCAAATATGAGTTCTTGTCATAAATGATAAAATCAACCCTTTTTGTACATCTTCGGGAAATATCAAAGCTTAATTTTATTTCTAAATATTTTTTTACAGCTAGCCAAGTTGAAAAAGTATGCAATTTGAGAAAAGTTGCTGGATAACCTTTCCCATACATCTGACCATAACTTCATGAAAAATCACCAGATTTACCTGAAATAAAGATAAAATGCTTTGGGGAGCATATTCTTTCAGAAAATGCAAAAAACAAAATGCAGATCCAAAATTGTCACCTGCCGACTGATTATGTCATGCACTGACCCTACTTTTATTAGGTCGCGTTGAACTTGATACAAGGCTCAAGATTCAAGAGTTTATTTTAGACAATTGGCCAATTATGACCGGTGCACTTATTTACAAGTCTGATAACCAATTCATTGTGGGTCAATGTTGTATTGGAAATCTCAAAAAATGATGCAAAATATTGTCCATTACAACAGTACCTTACTTGGCCTTTAACTGCGTTAGATGTCCAACCTGCATACACGTACAAGTTGCCAATGACCATAACATCTCTCTGAACAAATATTTTAACAATGATAATAATATAGGAATAAACATTCTTTTTGTCATCATTTACAGCTAAAAAAAATAAAAATATAAACACAAATTTTGGTTTAAATTTGAAAAATATAAAACTTTTTTTTCCAAAAAATTTAAAAAT
>NW_027624756.1:0-23032 GCF_034508935.2 Berghia stephanieae | reverse complement strand
CAGAAATTTTGCACATTTATTGTTGAAATACTTCGTTCAAGACAGCTGATTGGTAATTAAAATAATCTTTTGATGCGTCCAACGTTTTTTCTAATTTGGGCCAAATTGTCATACACGTGGTAGCTGGAAAAACACAAATTATGGGGAATCGATGTAGATACTACTAGCAAAACAATTGGTCACGAAATAATAAAATATTAACTGCAGAGGTGGAGTACACGTATTCTTTCATTTCTTTGTACTCGTTATATTTAATCGTGCAAAAACACATACTCGCTAGTAGTGTTATATGGCACACTAAATTAACTCGTTTAATAAATAGAAAGAAATGAAATAATCTTATAATATTATTCCTCTTTACGGTACTTTATTGAGCTAATCGCTTTATGTGTAGAAAAAAAGGACAAAACAAAAACTGGATACCCGTTGCAATCAAATATTTCATAATTTATTTACTTTTCATTGTTGTGGAATATTGGCTGCATGTATTTAATATCATCCAAAAATATCAAGCAATATAACAATATTTATGCGTGTTTAATACCTCGAAAATCAATATTTTACAAAGTTTGGTAGTTTGTATCGGATCAATTGATACTGTATAAATCTGTTGCGTTTATAACGGAAAATACTGGTTTGTGATCAATGCATTTTTTTCATGATTTGAAAACTGGAAATATAATGTGTAATTTATATATTAAGGACGTTTTTTGATCTTATAGATGTTTTAGAATGATGGTCCAAATAAATGAATGTTTTTGTTGGGACTTTTGTTCGTTTATTTTGTTTGTTTTCGTTGGGTTTCTTCTTTGTTTATCTTTGTTTTGATCGAATCGAGTAAAAGTAATTTAAAGAATTAAGACTTTAGAAAATATTGTTACATTCATTCACAATTAAGATTTTTGATAGAATTTTTCATTCATCATTATATTCCCTACAAACCAGTCATAATTTTGCTGTTTTTTGTTTTTAAATTAAATTGATTCTACATATTGACCTCCTCGTGCTGTTGAAAACTCATAAATCGCTCATTTCCGTAATCGGAAGCATAATTAGTCTCTCTCACGAAGCTTTTGTTATTGCGAATTTCCCTGGTCATATTCCGTTGTCGTGGCATTGAAATATCACCTGAGAGATTGCCTCCAAGTAACAGTAACAATCCATGAAAGTGATTGCCATTTCCACAAGCATAATAATTGGCAGTAGAACTAATTTGACAGATATTACATGAGTATTACGAGTATATTAATAATTACTTATCATCGTAAATAGGAGATGTAATGAGATATTGATTAGGACACTGGTCTATCCCCAAACGTCCAAACCCGTTATAATAAGAGAAAGAGAAATAGACAACCAACTGTCAACTCAATCCGGGATCAAAACATGTGCCTTGACATTGGAGTCAAATTCTCTCCCAAATAATTTTCTGGACTCCCGTTAGTGTCAATGTTAAAATGTATTTTTCCCAATTTTGTGTTGGTTCGAACTCTCAAGTTTTAAAAGATTGAATCAGACACAAAGCTGATATTTCAAACGTGAGATAGCAATACATCTATTATCATACCATGTTTAGGCTTACTAAAATACACTGACATTTTATATCAAGTAAATAATTCGTACCAAGTACTAAAATGTGAAAAGCTAAAAGTGAATCAAATCAAAGCTATATCTGTTGTTTGAAAATAAGAATATATCAACAAGATCATCCATAATTGACATATATTAAAAACTAATATAGCTCTTGGTGACATTTTGAAATAGTCAATCGATTGAAATCCGTTATAAGCATTGATGTTTTAAAATGAAGGAGTTTTGCAGCTTTGTCAAAGAAAGAGCTTGTTATATATAATGTCGACTTGCCACCCTAGATAAATTGAACCCAATATGAGTAAGAATACCTCATTTGATCAACTGTGAGAATTTATACAGACATTAAAGATCACATCTCTAGTCCCATTGTCTTAGAGATGAAGGTGGCGTAATTTCAGAAATGGATGATGTTGCATGCAATTTAAAGATGTCTCGTCATTGCTTAAGAGATGAATATGACTTTTAGTTTCTGACACATTGTGTGTATGAATGTGTATGCCAATAAAAGTGATAGATGTATCGCCATTGCTTTAGAGAATTGTGTAACGGATATTTTAGACATCATGGATGATGTTACATGAATTTTGTATGACAGTTAATACCTTTAAAGAAACAGCCATTCTTCTGCCATCCGTAGATAATAACGCTTCATGATATTAAGTTAACAAAAAACCTAAATAAAATATTTCTTACTCTCCCGCATGTTATTAATCCGTGCAACGATTGGAAAACACGTACGGAATTTCAAATCGCAAGACTTCAAGATCTTACTTTATATCCTGATCCTATGTACGTATATATTTCTGGGGGTAAGATAAAATAGAAAAAGAATTCTGGAAAAAAAAGAAAACATAACAATCGCTGAACATGAATTCATCTTTAAATTTAAGAAGTACAATAAACCAACACATGAGGGTATTGAGAAAAAACGTATGTAAAAAAGTCAAGTCAACTTGACTACTACATTTCCAAGTTTAAGAAAAAACATTCTTGACACTAGGACCAAATAATGTGATACGTGTAGAATAATATAATTTATATCCATAGGAAGGTTACGCATCCCGTTTGACTGTTTTTAAGCTTTTATTTTTATTTGGGGCAACAGTGGAAAAGAGAGCATGCACGTTCCAGTAGAAAAGTGCAAGACCAGCCTCTTGGCTGTTAATGCGTGGAATTGGTATTAAAAACGAGTATGATGGAAATATATGTCTAATTCTGGATTATACACACACACACACACACACACACACACAAAGAGAGAGAGAGAGAGGAGAGAGAGAGAGTAGGAGAGGGAGAGAGAGAGGAGAGAGAGAGTGAGAGAGAAGAAACAAACACACACCCATGTTTTTTATGCTATCGTGTTTTCCTTTGCTTGAGTTAAGAAAACTTGTATCTATACAATTTTGTCGGGTGACTACGTGTATCATTTAGAGTTTGTAGATAGCCTGATAACCGACAAGGGAATGATCATTTCATTAGCGGGCAGAGAATGCTCTAATCAATGTGACAAGCTAGAGATTGGAAATATACTCATCACATACAAAAAACTCATGGATCAAGAAAGCATTCACTGCGTGATTGAAACATACAAAAGTACAGGCCAACAAATTCGCCTAGAAATAAATTACATAGCCAAATGTAGCCAAATAACATATATATTATAATGGGTTCTTTTTCAATTAACTAACGGTCTGTAGTAGCGGGTTGGGGAGGAAAAATAAAGTGTGTAAAATGTATAAATCTATCTATTTCAGTTCAGAAGAAAATGAAAATGTTGATATAAGCTATCACGACAATAAACATTTTCATATTTTGGGATGCTTTCAAAATGTATGCAATTGGAATTTTTGTAGCCGTTGTGATAATCTAGTCTAAGGTTTTACACAAACAATGCCTTGTTGGTTGCTTTCGATTGAAATCACATTTACTCTTCAAAAGTTCAAAATGTCTGCGAGCTTGACCACATAAATTGCTAACAACTAAGTAACAGATAATCTATAGACAACGATTATGCACACTCGTATTTGTCTAACTTATTGTTTACTTGTGATTTTTATTCTATACACATAGACAGTCTCAAACAGTTGACAGACTAAATGGTGACATTTTTCTGGCTCAACATTTCTGTTAATTGTGCATCTTAAAAGTAAGCAAAAGGGACCAGCTTAGATGTACAGAAAACTGTCCCTAGGACAGTTAAATTAACCTTTATCCAATACAAAAGGGACTTTCACGAAGGCAATGCAATAGCTCATTCATAAGGACATATTTTCTTTTTATACTCTCATGCTTCCTTCGCATTTCCCGACTGAGCACCCCAAATCTTCTTTTGATCTCCCGAGTAGAAGAATAGCTACATCCGAAGTTCACGTAAAAAATTGAAATATATACAGGCTATTAAATAGCATATTAATACTAATTCCATAAAAGTTGTTGTATATATGTTTAAGAAATACGCTTTTAAGGATTGTAAAATTACATGATATTGATATTTAATTGTTCAAATCCTAGTCGCTCATTCCCTGTCTTTTAATGAGATGATTACGTAAATAATTACTACTGCATACAAACTTTATCTACTAATAAATCAAATATTTTGACATCTGTTTTTATTAAGCACGAAGTTGAGTACTGAATAAAGACATTTATTTATTTGAAAATGTAATCATTTAAATTTTTTTCATCTAAGCATCTTGCAGTAATATCCTTTAATTAATTATACCAAATTCAAATAATCATGTATTTAAAGTGTGGTGTGTTTAATTACTTAACAGTTTTCTCTTCGTCATTTTTGTAGTCAATTTTTGTATAAGCGGATGTCATATTAATTACAATTTTGTTATATTGTTTTCAATATTTTTCTAAGAATTTAATGATAGACCTAATGCATATTCATACTCTATGGTATTATATGTTTTTTGAAACGTACGAGTATTTGTGTCGTGTAATCATTTTTTCTGAGATATTTTAATTCCATACTTTTCCCACGTATGAATACAGTTTCAAAAAGAAAAAAATAATAAATAAATAAATAATGAAGCATACATAATAGGTCATGAAATCAACTTAGAGTTTTTATGGCTTAGAAAGGGGAAGTTTGTTTACTTGTATGTTTTACACCATGCTAAGATTACATGATAATAACTAATTCATCAAATGGCAGATTAGAATTATTTGAAAGGCTATATAACTAAACCAATATATTATTGACAGCTTCCCCACTTCCTTTTCCACAGCCGATGATGCCTCAACGACTGACTCTGCTTCACTGTTGCAGCTTATGCCTTTATTTTTGACTTTCTGTTCTACGCTGCAAGTAAGTTTTTATTGAGCTAACAGACTCCTTTTTGATGACTGTAGAGAAGGGAGTCTTTCCTTGAGTAACGTTTATAATACAAAACGAGTATGCCAACATTTTGTTAGTGTGGTTGGCATGTCGTTTCGTGTGCAGTCCTAGCAGATATCAGATATTCTCCCAGATGAAAATACACTCTAATATAGTTGTTGAGACACAAAATACAGGACTTGTCACACACGGTTAAATAGTCCATCACGTCAAAACAAAGATATCGATGTCTTTGATGGGAAATATGAGCTGTCTTTGGCTCTAACGACGAGATTGATCCACCTTTCATCACGATGACACAGATAACTAATAGGCGAATCAGTTCGATGGATAAATATTGATGGAAGGTGAACACCGATTTGAAAGGATTATGCCAAGACCTAATAAACAAACCATTTACACTTTGATTTTGATTCAAATCTTCACTGTGTTTCACAACAACGATTTGTTATTCAATAAACTAAATACAATTGCCAAATAATGATAGCATTGCTTGGGTCATTTAAAAATTCAATTTTGTTTCTTGTTACTGCGTATTTGCTTTCGATACATGAACATGATTGAAAAAACAATATCTCCATCTTGTATACGCTGGATTTTTTGTTGTATCGAATCGAAGACCAATGATTACTCCCAGTCGATAACATTGCCTGAGTCATCAAACATTCAATTATGTTTCTTATTACTGTATATTTGCTTTAGAAAAATAATTCATAAGCAATATTTCCATCTTGTATACACCAGATCTTTTATTGAATTGAATCCAGAGACCAACGATTACGCCCAGTCGCCCGACCAGGAAAGTGATATCAATTATGAATCTTCCGTGTTGTGTATTTTTCAAGAGCAGCAGGAGATCAACATGTAGCCATCTATTCCTAGTCTAGTTTTTCGCAACTTGTGTAGTCTGAATTGCAAAATTGGCAAGTACATCCTTCAGCATCAAAGACGTCTATATAGGGGTCCGGATATCCTTCACATTCTGTTAAAAGAACCCGCCTTGTCACGGTAGACGTATATGTACACACTTTATGGTTGGATATTCTATAGGGCATTTCATAAGTTCCAACCTGAAAGAGACGAAGAAAAAAATGTTACTAAAAACCAAAATGTTCTCTCTTTTCTCTTCTCTCTCTCTCTCTCTCTCTCTCTCTCTCTCTCTCTCTCTCTCTCTCTCTCTCTCTCTCTCTCTCTCTCTAAATATGTGTATATATATATATATATATATATATATATATAAACATATATCATATGTATATATATATAAACATTATATTATATTTATATATTATATCCATTTGCCTTAGGGTTTTCCATACTCAATGCGTGTCACTTTGATATATATTATATGCCCCATAATGTTTTTTTGCAGTCATCTTTCTATTTCTCACATTGCACGATGCCGGTTATGTCTCCTTTCTGTGCTTGTTATCTGATTTATGCATTCACACCAATTTCGAGTGAGTAAATTGTCATGATTTTGAAAAACTAAACTTTTTAAACCTGCGTCTTTCATGGAATCCCAGTTTTGAGAGTTTTTGGAAAGACGAGGGACATTTTTATCAACCGATATATGAAGGATGAGTTTTTGGTTAAATTTTTTAACATGTTTTTCAGAGCACTAACTTAAAGTGTGTAAAAGCCAAAGTTCTGTCACCATTGGTCTATACTCCGACACGAACATTTCCTACAAGACTAGAGACCGCATGTTTGCCGACCATGAGATATTTTAAAATGATCATGGGATGGTGATTAAAGAAGTTAAAAAAGCTTTGAGTGGTATTCCAGTATAATTAAGAAGTTAAAAATCCAAATCTATTGCTTGAATTATGTATTATAGTAAAAAATTATGTTTTATTGAGAGGTTACCACAGGGACGGCATAGCTCAGCAGTACGGTCTTTGCTTCGTGTCCGAAAGGTACCGCGTTCGAACACCCGCTGCGTTGAGTTGCTTTGAGCAGGTCACCTCGCCCTAGCTCAATTTGCGGCGCTACATTGCGGCTGACGCCTGGGTTATTCCTGTCTTCCTTGGAATAGACACTAGAGACAAATTAAAGGAACTTTTTCATTGTCAAAATAATTATCATTCAATATAACACCAGAGGGCAAGGGCACATTTTATAATCTCGATTTTCTTCAAACAATGTTTCGTGTCTCCTCCATTATATCGTTTAGTAAAACTAACACGCCAGAGACTCTAGTTTTATCTTGTGATATATACTTTCAAGTGTCTATAATAGATCAGAAATTATTGCAAAAAATGTATTGAATAAGAAAGTGACATTAAAGCTATATTTTTTTTGTTTATTTATAACCTATATGTAAGGTTTTTATAGCAACGATATCGACATATATTTGGAGCTTTTAACATAAGCATTATTCTTGTTTACGTTTTCCCCAGCATATTAGGTTAAAAAAAACATTTAGTAAATTTTAGAGTCTGATATAAAACACTTTTATTTCTTAATTTTTCTTAATCCGTAAAATGCTAAACATCTTTTCCGTGACAATAGCACCTAGAATGCATAACCATATCTTCGGGCACAATAATAATTATATATCTTGCTCTACAATAGCGAAATATTGTTGAAGTTCGGAATAGGATTACATTATTATGACAAGCCAAAATATTATGCCAGTAATCTCATGTTTTGACATGCAAAAGTTACCAAGGTACGGATATTTCTATTGTTTATGGCATAAAAATCACACAAAACACACACACACACACACACACACACACGCGCGCGCGCGCGTGCGCATAAACATACACAACCCATATATATATATATATATATATATATATATATATATTATATATATATATTTATACTATTATATAACTTAAATTCAGAAACACTTCGTCAGAAAACCCGGAAGACGTAAACAACTTCATCTGACCTGGACTAGAATCAATAAAAATGGAAAACTCAAAAAGTGTAATGAAATCATAAGGTTTCGGAGAAGTAGTAAGTTGTTTTGTTAAAGCGACGTAGAGCGATTCAAACAAATTCAAACGTATAGATCTGAAGAATATTTAAGTATTATCGTTTGTTTTAACGGTATCGATCCCGAAACAAAACAAACAGTTTTCGTGATGGAACTTTGATATGGCAAGTTGATCACTGATTTAACCCCTTATTGATGGAGTTCTATTAAGTTCTATTCTGACATTACAATGGGTTTTTTTCAAGAGCGGGCACCATTACAAAACGCTTGAGTGATATCTTTGTTATTGTTCTCTTGATGAAAGATATTAGGTTTCCATTTATAACCCATTGATAAAAAATGAGGGAATTTTTAATTCAAGAATTAAATTTCACTGACAAAGGATTAAACCGACAAGTATTTGTTTGGGTTTTTTTTTTTTTGTTTTGTTTTTGTTTGGTTTTGTCTTGTTTTTTGACCGGGGGCTTGGGGGGGGGGGGGAATTCCATAGATTTTGAAATGTGAAGGTGATCGATATTTAAGATCATCTATTATCTAACTTTTTAATTGTTTCCAGAATTTAATTGTAAGAGATTCGTATAGAGATGTTAACGAACTGAAACGTTCAGAGTTTGTTCATTTATGTTTGTTTGTTTTGTTTAATTTAAGAATAGTATCAAGAAGACGGAAATTCGTTGTTTTGTTCTTTGATTAATCTGAGAGATCTTCCTAATTCGAAAAATATTTCGCATTTTGTTCGAGGTAAACGATCTTGAAAGATGTCAAATGAAAGTCTCTGTAATGCAAAAAAATAAATTAGTGATAATATACTTTAAAATGATTCTGTCTCATTAAAGCACAAAATAGATTTTTTGAAATTTCAAAATATAAGAAACAGTATAAAGCTTGTGACATTGAGATTGATAAGAATTAAATCAAACTTTTGATATCCTAAAATGGAAATCACAAATGCTGTAAACATGAACGTGGACGTTTTCTCTCACAAAGGCTAGACTACCACACTCTGAAGAAAAACAAACAGAAATAATAAATGCTGTATTTTTTTTACTCAATGGCTGACACGATAACACGCCATACTCTAGAAACACAACTTCTACAAACGTTGGTCAGAAACGATAGTCCTTCTAAAATGATTCCATTAAGATATTTACGTCATCTTGGAAGTGTGGAGTATTGACAAGATGAAAGACATTTTAATCGATCGGCATTTGAGGGACAAGTTTTCTGGCCAAACTTTTTGAGGGCGTTTTCTTTTTAAGAATGGTCGTTTAATCATTGCAGTCATTGAGAGAAACAGCATTTCATTCATTTCTAATGGTTTCTAAATTTCAATAACATTAAAAGAATTCCTGTTCAAAGAAGAGGTATATATATATAATATATATATATATATATATATATATATATTATATATATATATTATATATATATATCGATATATATATCAAAAGAATCAAAAAGACACCACGTGATCTAAAGGGTTACAAGGAAATTCAGCCGTTCCCACAAAAAATTTTTTTTTAACCCTAAGAAAAACATTTGCGGAGCCCTGAAAGTTCTAATTTCAAAGGAATATCATTTCGTAATTGTTTTTAAAAAATTAGCCGATAAAAAGAAAAAGTTGTTATTTATTCTTTGTTTTTTAAAGCTCAATGCCATGTGCAATTTTGGGCAGATTCATAATCAAAAAACAATTTTTTGGTGTTTTTAATGTAGAAACCCCCCCCAATTTTTGGGGGCGGCTTTGAGAGTTTTTTCCATTCCCAATAATGAGCTTTTTTATTTGAGGTTATCGCCTTCAAAAGCCCACATTTATCTAACCCCAGTTTGAAAACCCAGCATTTTAAAATTTATACGTTGAATTTTCCCTTTTTAAAAAAATTAAATTGATGATTTAGCATAGAAAACGGAATTCCCAGCAGTTTTCAGATACGTGTCGTAATACAATTTCATGATCATATTATATTTATGTTTTTTAAATCCCCGAAAGAAAATATAGCCCGGGCCTGGATCTGGAAATTCGTTGCAAACCATAAAAACGGGCTTCGAACATTTTTCTCGGCCAAATTGGGGGACACGCTCTATTATAATTCCCGTACACTGTTGTGGATTTATCCTATTTTCCCGCCGCTCTAGAAAATAACCTGTTTGGATTTCATTTCCTTTCATCAGTTTTTATCTCAATCGGGATCTATCCCCTCTCTCTCTCTCTCTCTCTCTCTCTCTCTCTCCCCTTTCTCTTTTCTCCCTCTCTTTTTATTATTTAAATAGTTAGTAGTTGTAGTAGTATAGTGTAAGTAGTAGTGTAGTAGTGTAGTAGTAGTAGTAGTAGTAGTGTAGTAGTATTAGTAGTTTGTAGTAGTGGTAGTAGTAGTAGTATATTTAGTGTATAGCTACTTTTTCCCTTTTAAATTTTTCCCCCCCCTTTTTTATTGTTTTATTATCATTTTTTGTAACTCATCATCCATCCTCATCTTCATCCCTCCATTCCCTCTCCCACACATAATAAAATTAAATTTTTATTAATATTATTTTATTCTTATTCTTCTTTTTCCTTCTTCTTTTCTATTATATTATTATTATTTTTTTTTAATTTATTTTATTATTATTATTTATTATTATTATTATTATTATTATTAATTTTTTATTATTATTATTATATGTTTAATATTTTTGCTATCATTTTTATTATTCATATTAACATTTTCATTCATCGTTAGAAATATTTGGGATGTAACGTAAATAGGGGTTGTAGTAGTAGTGTGTGTAGTAGTGTGTAGTGTATTTGTAGTAGAAATTTGTTGTAGTAGTGTGTGTGTAGTTGTGTAGTATAGTAGTAGTAGTAGCAGTGGAGTGTAGTAGTAGTAGTACTTGTTGAAATAGTAGTAATAGTAGTAGTAGTAGTGTAGTAGTTGTATTGGGAGTGTAGTAGTAGAAATAGTGTTTGTACTTGTTGTTGTTAGTTAGTAGTAGTTAGCAGTGTAGTAGTAGTTAGTGTAGTAAATAGTTGTAGTAGTAGTAGTAGTAGTAGTATAGTAGTAGTAGTAGTAGTAGTTGTAGTAGTAATACTATATACTACTACTACTACCACTTCACTACTACTTATTACTACTTATACACTACTTCTACTATATTACTAATACTACTACTTCTACTACTACTTTTATACTACTTTCTACTATATTTCTGCCCACTCTACTTTTACTACAACAACAAGTACTCTATACTATACTATACTCACTACTACTACTATACTACTACTACTACTATCTCTATACTACCTACAACAAGTTTCTACTACTCTTTTACTACTATGCTACCTACTACTACTTACTACTACTACTACTACTATACTATATACTAGTTACTTACTACTACTACTACAAACTCTATACTACTACTATACTATACTACTACTTCTACTGTTACAAAGACTAACTTTAACGATGTAATGATAATGTTAATAATGATATAATATCAATGATACAACCCTTAATGACATTTATAAAAAATAAATAATAATAATAATTAAATTAAAATATAATAAAATAATAAAAAATAATTAATAATAATAATTTAAAAATAATAATAATAATAATAAGAAGAAGAAGAAGAAGAAGAAGAAGAATAAGATATTAATAAAATTAATATAATAAAGATTATGAGATGAGGAGATGATAATGTGTGGGTGATATGAGATGATGATGATGTTACGATAATGATAATATAACAATAAATTGATAATAATAATGAAAGGGAAAAATGCTATTACTATAGAACTACTACTTTCTCCCACTCCACTACTCCCACTACTACTAATACTACTAAAACTACTACTATATACTACTACTACTATCTCTACTCTACTCACTACACTACACTATAATACTACTAATATAATAATAAGAGATAGGGAGAGAGGAGAGAGAGAGAGAGGGAGAGAGAGCAGAGAGTGAGAGAGAGAGAGAGAGAATGTTCCCCATTGAGATAAAAATGATGAAATGAAATGAAATCCCAAACAGGTTATATTTTCTAGGAGCGGCAGAATTAGGAAAAAATCCAAACAGCTGTGACGGGAGAATTATATTAGAGGGCCGAAAAAGGGCCCTTTAATGAGAAAAATGTTCGAATGCCCCATTTTCATGTGTGTTGTCAACGAATTTTTCCCGATCCAGGAGGTCTATTTTTTCTGATGAATTAACAAACATAATATAATATGTTTCATGAAAATTTTTCCCAGCCACGGTTCCCCCCGAACCCGCTGCAAATTTCCCGGGGGTTTTTATGCGTAAATCATCAAGTTATTTTAAAAGGATAGTTCAAGTATATTTAAAATGCTGTTATTCAATCTGCATTAGATGAAGTGTGTCTTTTTTGAAGGACGATAACTCAAATTATTATGGGCTCATTATTGTAATGGAAACACTCTCAAAGCAACGCAAAATATTGTCCAGTAAAAACAATGTGAAAACACCAATAATTGTGTTTGATTATGAGATTCTCCCAATATGTGCACATGGCATTAGAGCTTTAAAAATTTGGAGAATAAATAACAATTTTTTTTTCCTCTTATCGGCTAAAATTTTAATAAAAATTTAGTAAATGATATTCCTGGTTGTAAAATTAGACTTTCAGCTCGCGAAGATGTTTTTCTAGTTTAAAATATTTATTGTGGTGGGACGTGCGGGAATTTCCTTTGTAAGCCTTTTTAGATCCGGGTGTTTTTTTGTTCTTTTGATATATATATCGATTATATATTATATATATTTTTATTTATATTATTATATATATTTAATATTTTATATAATATATATACCTCTTCTTTGAACGGGGATTCTTTTAATGTTATTGAAATTTAGAAAACATTAGAAAATGAATGAAATGCTGTGTTCTCTCAATGACTGCAATGATTTAAACGACCATTCTTAAAAAGAAAACGCCCTCAAAAAATTTTGGGCCCAGAAAACTTGTCCTCAAATGCCGATCGATTAAAATGTCTTTCATTTGTCAATACCTCACCTTCCAAGATGACGGTAAATATCTTTAATGGAATCATTTTAGAAGGGACTATGTTTTCTGACCAACGTTTGTAGAAGTTGTGTTTTAGAGTAAGGCTGTGTTTTTTCGTGTCAGCCATTGAGAAAAAAAATACAGATTTATTTATTTCTGTTTGTTTTTTTTCAGGTGGGGTTTAGTCTACCCTTTTGGGTTTGGAGAAAAAAAACGTCCACGTTCATGTTTACGCATTTGTGATTTCCATTTTAGGATATCAAAAGTTTGATTTAATTCTTTTTCAATCTCAATGCCCAAAGCTTTATACGGGTTTTTTTATTTGAAATTTCAAAAAATCTATTTTTGTGCTTTAATGGGGGGAAGAATCATTTTTAAAGTATATTACACTAATTTATTTTTTTGCATTACAGAGATTTCATTTGACATCTTTCAAGATCGTTTACCTCGAAAAAAAATGCGAAATATTTTCGAATTAGGAAGATCTCTCAGATTATCAAAGAACAAAAACGAATTTCCGTCTTCTTGAACTATTCTTAAATTAAACAAAACAAAAACATAAATGAACAAACCCTGAAGTTTCAGTTCGTTAACATCTCTATACGAATCTCTTACAATTAAATTCTGGAAACAATTAAAAAATTTGATAATTTGATGTTTTTAAATATCGATCACCTTCACATTTCAAAAATCTATGGAATTCCCCCCCCCCCAAAGCCCCCGGTCAAAAAACAAAACAAAACCAACAAAACAAAACAAAAAAAAAAAAAACCCCAAAAAAATACTTTTCGGGTTAATCCTTTGTCAGTGAAATTTAATTCTGAAAAATTTAAAATTTTCCCCCATTTTTTATCAATGGGGTTTTATGGAAACCTAATATCTTTCTCAAGAGAACAATAAAAAAAGATTCACTCAGCGTTTGTAATGGTGCCCTCTTGAAAAAAACCATTGTAATGTCGAATAGAATTTTAAAAGAACTCCATCATAAGGGGGTTAAATCAGTGATTTAAATTGCCATATCAAAGTTTCCCTCACGAAAAATGTTTGTTTTGTTTCGGGATCATACCGTTTTAAAAAAACGATATACTTAAATATTCTTTTAGTCTTTAGTTTTTAATTTGTTTGGGAAACGCCTAGTCGCTTAACAAAAAAAACTTTTTACTTCTCCGAAAACCTTATGATTTCATTTAATTTTTGAGTTTTCATTTTTATTGGGTTTTTAGTCCAGGTCAGATGAAAATTGGTTACGTCTTCCCGGGGTTTTTTGACGAAGTGTTTCTGAATTTAAGTAATTTAAAAAAAAAAAGTTTAAATATAATATATATATATATATATATATATATAATATTATATTTTTGGGTTGTGTATGTTTTTTGCGCAACGCGCGCGCGCGGTGTTGTGGTGTGTGTTGTGTGTGTGTTTTGTGTGATTTTTGCCATAAACAATAGAAAATATCCGTTACCTTGGTAACTTTTGCATGTCAAAACATGAGATTACGGGCCCTAATATTTTGGTGTAAAAAAATTAATCTATTCCAAACTTCAACAAAAATTCGCTATTTTTTTTTAAAA
This sequence comes from Berghia stephanieae, assembly GCF_034508935.2. Classification (NCBI taxonomy): domain Eukaryota; kingdom Metazoa; phylum Mollusca; class Gastropoda; order Nudibranchia; family Aeolidiidae; genus Berghia; species Berghia stephanieae. Next base: position 8,562 of record NW_027624756.1, on the reverse strand, counting down.
AGGAAAGATATTTTAATTATTATTGGGGCCGTAAAGATAGGGGTATGCATTCTAGGTGTATTGTCAGGGAAAAAGGATGTTTGCATTTTACGGTTTTAAGGGAAAATTAAGAAATAAAAGTTTTTTAATCAGACCAAAAAAAAAATTTTACTAAATGTTTTTTTTAATTAAATTTGCTGGGAAAAAACGTAAAAAAGAATAAAGCTTATGTTAAAAAGGGCCAATATATGTCGTATCGTTGCTATAAAAACCTTACATATAGGTTATAAATAACAAAAAAATTATAGCTTTAGCACTTTTTTTTAAAATACATTTTTGCAAAATTTGATCTATTAAGACACTTGAAAGTTTATCAAAGATAAACAAAGAGTCTTGGGTTTTTATTTTTTACTAAACGTTTTTAATGGAGGAGGACACGAAAACATTGTTGGAAAAAAAATGAGTTAAAAAATGTGCCCTTGCCCTCGGTGTTATATTAAATGATAATTATTTTGAAAAAGAAAAATTTCCCTTTAATTTGTCTCTAGTGTCTTTTCCCAAGGGAAAAGACGGAAAATAACCAGGCGTCAGCGAAAATTTTAGCGCCGAAAATTGAGTAGGGCGAGGTGACCTGCTCAAAGCAATCAACGCAGCGGGTGTTCGAACGCGTACCTTTCGGACACGAAGCAAAGCCCGTACTGCTGAGGCTTGCGTCCTGTGGAAACCCTCAAAAAAACATAATTTTTACTATAATACATAATTCAAGCATAGTTTGGATTTTTACTTCTTAATTATACTGAATCCCACTCAAGTTTTTAAATTTTTTTAATCACCATCCATAAATCATTTTAAATTATCAGGGGGCGGCAAACATGCGGTCTTAGTCGTGGGAAATGTTCGTGTCGGAGTAAAAGACCAATGGTGACAGAACTTTGGTTTTTACAACTTTAAGTTAGTCTCTGAAAACCTGTTTAAAAAATTTAAAACCAAAATCTCCTTCATATATGGGTTTGGGATAAAATGTCCTGTTTTTCAAAAACCCTCTCAAAAACTGGGATTCATGAAAGACGCGGGTTTTAAAAAGTTTATTTTTTCAAAATCATGCCCAATTTACTCACTCGAAATTGGTGTGAATGATAAATCAGATAAAAAGCACAGAAAGGAGACAAACCGGCATCGTGCATGTGAGAAATAGAAAGATGACTGCAAAAAACATATGGGGCTTAATATATATCAAAGTGCACGCATTGAGTATGGAAAACCAAAGGCAAATGGATATAATTATAAATATAATATAATGTTTATATATATATAATATGATATATGTTTATATTTTTTATATAATATATATATATAATATAACATATTTAGAAAAGAAAAGAGAGAGGAGAGGAGAGAGAGAGAGGGAGGAGAGGAGATGAGGAGAGGAGAGAGAGAAGAGGAGAAAAGAGAGAGAGAGAGAACTTTTTGGGTTTTTTTGTAACATTTTTTTCTTCGTCTCTTTCGGTTGGAATTATGAAACCCCTATAGAAATCAACCATAAAGTGGGGTACATATAGTCTACCGGACAAGGCGGGTTCTTTTAACAGAATGTAAAGGATACCGGACCAATATAGACGTCTTTGATGTTTGAAGGATTTTTTTTTTAAAATTTGCAATTTTTGCAATTCGGGACTACAAAAGGGTTGCGAAAAACTGATGGATAGATGGTACATGTTGATCTCCTGTGCTCTTGGAAAAAAAAACAAAACCGGGAAGATTATAATTGATATCACTTTCCTGGTCGGGCGACTGGGGGGTAATCGTTGGTCTCTGGATTCAATTCAATAAAAGATCTGTGTAACAAAATGGAAAAAATGCTTATGAATTATTTTTCTAAAGCAATATCCGTAATAGAAACATAAATTTAAAGTTTGATGAAATCAGGGGGAATGTTATCGAATGGGGTAATCATTGGTCTTCGGATTCGATACAACAAAAATCCAGGGGTATACAAGTGGAGGGTATTGTTTTTTCAAACAGGGTTTGTATCGAAAGAAATTTCGCAGTAACAAGAAAAAAAAATTGAATTTTTAAATGGGCCCCAAACATGCTATCATTATTTTGGCCCTTTATTTAGTTTAGAATAACAAATCGGTTGTTGTGAAAAAAAGTGGAGATTTGAATAAAATCAAAGTGTAATGGTTTGTTTTATTGGTTTGGCATAAACTTTCAAAACGGTGTTCACCCTTTCCCTCCATTTTATCCCTCGACTGTTTGCCTATTAGTTTGGGGTCATGTGATGAAAGGTGGATCAATCCGTCCCTTAGGCAAAGGGCAGCTATATTTCCATAAAAAAACATCGATATCTTTGTTTTGAACCCTGATGGATTTTTTACGTGTGTGGGGGAGTCCTGTATTTTGTGTTCAAAAATATATTAGGTGTATTTTCATCTGGAGAATATCTGATTCTGCTAGGATGCACACAAAACGACTGCCAACCACACTAAAAAATGTTGGAATCGTTTTGTTTTTATAAAACGTTACTCAAGAAGGGCTCCTCTTACAGTCATCAAAAGGGAGGGCTGTTAGCTAAAAAACTTAATTGCAGGTAGACGAAATCAAAAAAAAAGGTAAGCCTGAACAGTGAGCAGAGTCAGTCGTGAGGCATCATCGTGTTGGGAAAAGGAAGGGGGAAGCTGTCAATAATATATTGTTTTAGTATATAGCCTTTCAAATAATTCTAATCTGCATTTTTAAAGATTAGTTTATTTTAAAGTAATTTGCATGGTGTAAACATACAAGTAAAAAAAATTTCCCCTTTTTAAGCCCTAGAACTCTAAGTTGATTTCAGACCTATTTTTGAAGTTCATTATATTTATTTATTTTTTTTTTTTTCTTTTTTAACTGTATTCATACGTGGGAAAAATTGGGAAATTAAATATCTCGAAAAAATGATTACACGACACAAATAATCGTTTCGTTCAAAAAACCTATTACCCTAGATATGAATATGCATTAGGTCTTCTTAATTCTTGAAAAATATTGAAAACAATATACAAATTGTATTAATAGGACATCCGCTTATACAAAAATTGATACAAAATGACGAAGAAAAAAAAAGTTAAGTAGTTTAAAAACACACATTTTAAATAACATGATTTTTTGAATTTGGTATAATTAATTAAGGTTTATGAAAGATGTTAGATAAAAAAATTTTAAAATGATTAATTTTTCAAAAAAAATAATGTCTTTTATCAGTATCATTTCCCGGATCTTAATAAAACAGATGTCAAAATATTTTGATTTATTAGTAGATAAAGTTTGTTTGCAGTAGTAATTTATTTACGTAATCATTCATAAAGCGGGATGACGCTAGGTTTGAAACAGATTAATATCAATATAATGTAATTTTACATCCTTAAAAGGTATTTCTTAAACATATAAAAACAACTTTTTGGATTTTTTATTATATGCTATTAATAGCCTTATATATTTTCAATTTTTTACGTGAATTCGGATGTAGCTATTTTTACTCGGAGATAAAAAAGAAGTTTGGGGTGCTAAAGTCGGGAAATGCGAAGGAAGCGAGGTATAAAAAGAAATATGTCATTATGAATGAGCTATTGCATTGCCTTCGGGGAAAGTCCCTTTTGTATTGGATAAAGGTTAAATTAATGTCTAGGACGTTTTTGAAATCTAAGCTTGCCCCTTTTTGAAACTTTAAGATGCACAATAACCCAGAAAGTTGAGCAAAAAAAATGTCCCATTTAGTCTGTCAACTGTTTGGGACTGTTTGTGATAAGAAAAAAATCACAAGAAAACCCATAATTTAGACAAAAACGAGTGTGCATAATCGTTGTCTATAGGATTATCTGTTACTTAGTTGTTAGAAATTTTTTGTTGGCAAGCTCGCAGCTTTTTTGGGAACTTTTGAAGAGAAAAATGGATTTCAATCGAAAGCAACCAAAAAGGGGCATTGTTTGGGGTAAAACCTTAGGACTAGATTATCACAACGGCTACAAAATTCAATTGCAACTTTTTGAAAGCATCCAAAATATAAAAATTGTTTTTGGTGATAGCTTTATCAACTTTTTCCCTTTTCTTCTGAACGGGAAAAGATAGATTTTATACATTTACACACTTTATTTTTCTCCCAACCGCACTACCGACCCTTAGTTAATTGAAAAAGAAAACCCTTATATATATAGGTTTTTTGGCTACATTTGGCTATGTAATTTTTTTTAGGCGAATTGTGGCTGTACTTTGTAAAAGGGTTTTAATCACGCGTGAATGTTTTTGATCCAGAGGTTTTTGTATGTGATGAGTTATTCCAATCTCTGTTGTCCATTGATTGAGCATCTCTGCCGCTAATGAAAATGATCATTCCCTTGTTTGGTTATCAGGGTATTACAACTAAATGATACAGTAGTCACCCCACAAAATTGGATAGATACAAGGTTTTCTTAACTCAAGCAGGGGAAAAAACGATAGCATAAAAAAAAATTTGGTGTGTGTTTGGTTCTCTCTCTCTCTCTTCTCTCTCTTTTCTCTCTCTCTCTCTCTTTTTCTCTCTCTCTCTTCGGTTTGTGTGTGTGTGTGTTGTGGTGTGTTGTATTATCCAGAAGGAGACTTTTATTTCCATCATAGTCGTTTTTAATACCAATTCCCCGGGATTAAAAGCCAAGAGGGTTTGGGCTTGCCTTTTTCTGGAACGTTTCATTGCTTCTTTTCCCCCCTTTGCAAATAAAATAAAAGCTTAAACAGTCAAAAGGGATGCGAACCTTCTTTTTTGGATATTAAATTTTAAATTTTTTAAGAAACACATTTTGGTCCTAGTTTCAAGATGTTTTTTCTAAATTGGGATGTAGTAGTCAAAATTGACTTGACTTTTTTTCATACGTTTTTTCTCTACTCATGTGTTGGTTATGGGACTTCTTAAATTTAAAGATGAATTTGTTTTAGCGTTTTTTAGTTTTCTTTTTTCCCGGGAAATTTTTTTTCTATTTATCTTACCCCAGAAATTATACGTACATAGGTCAGGGATATAAAGTAAAATTCTTGAGTCTTGCGATTTGAAATTCCGTACGTGTTTCCAATCGTTGCACGAAATTTAAAAACTGCGGGAGGTAAGGGAATTTTTTTATTTAAAGGTTTTTTTTTTTTAACTTAATATCTTTAAGCGGGTTATTATCTTCGATGGCAGAAGAATGCGTTTCTTTTTAAAAGGTATTAACCGGGCAAACAAAATTATTGTTACTCATCCTGATGTCTAAAATATCCGTTACACAATTCTCTTAAAAACCCAAAGGCGTTTCATCAAACACTTTTTTTTGATAACATTATACACACAAGGGGTCAGAACTAAAAGTATATTCATTCTTAAGAAAAGACGAGGACACTTTTTAATTGCAGCAACATCACCATTTCTGAATTACGCCACTTCATCTCTAAGGAAAAGGGGACTGAGATGTGATCTTTAATTGTTTAAAATTCTCACAGTTGATCAAATGGGGTTTTTCTTATCATTTGGGGTTAAAAATTATCAAAAGGGGTTGCATTTCGACTTTTATATATAACAAGCTCTTTCTTTGACAAAGTGAAAAACCCTTTCATTTTAAAACGCCCAATGCTTATAACGTTTTCAATCAAATGCTATTTCAAAATGTCACCAAGAGCTATATTTTTTTAAATATTTGTCAATTATGGATGATCTTGTTGTATTATTCTTATTTTTCAAAAACGGATATAGCTTTGATTTGATCCACTTTTGGGCTTTTCCATTTTGAAATTGGTCGAATTTTACTTGATATAAAATTTTCAGTGTATTTTTAGTACCCCTAAACATGGTATGATATATGATGATTGCAAATCTACGTTTGAATATCGCTTTGTGTCTGATTCAATCTTTAAACTTGAGGAGTTCGAACCAACAAAAAATTTGGAAAAAACATTTAACCCTTTGACACAAAACGGGAGTTTTAAAAAATTTTTTGGGGGAGAAAATTTTTGCTCAATGTCGGCCCCTGTTTTGACCCCGGATTGAGTTGAAAAGTTGGGTGTCTATTTCTCTTTCTCTTATTTACGGGTTGACGTTTGGGGATAGCCAGTGTTAATAATTTTTCTCATAACATCTCTATTTACGATGTAAGTAATTTTTATATACTCGTAATACTCATGTAATATCTGTCAAATTAGTTTACTGCAATTATTTATGCTTGGGGAAAAAAGGCAATCACTTTTGGATTTTTTAAAAGTACTTGGAGGCAATCTCTCGGGTGGATTTTCAATGCCCGACAAGGGGAATATGCCGGGAAATTGGGCAATAACAAAGGCTTCGTGAGGAGACAAAATATGCTTCCGATTACGGAAATGAGCGATTTATGATGTTTTCAACAGCACGAGGAGTCAATATGTAAAAATCATTTAAATTTTTAAAAAACAAAAAAACAGCAAATTGGGGGGACTGGTTTGTGGGAATATAATGATGAATGAAAAAATTCAAATAAAAAAATTTTAAATTGTAAATGGAATGTAAAAATATTTCAAAAAGTCTTTTCTTTAAATTTTTTATCTCAAATTCGATCAAAACAAGTTTAAACAAAAGAACCCACGAAAAAAAAAACAAATAAAGGGACAAAAAGTCCCAAAAAAAACATTTTTAAAATTGGCCCAAACCCTTTTAAACATAAAAAAAAAAAAAAAAAAACCCCGTCCTTAATATATAAATACACATTATATTTCCATTTTTCAAATCATAAAAAAAAATGCATGAACACAACCAGTTTTTTTCGTTTAAAAACGCAAATTTATCAGTATAAATTTATCCGATACAAATACCAACTTTGTAAAATTTGAATTTTTGGGGGTTTTAAAACGCATAAATATTGTTTATTGTTTTATTTTGGATGGGTATTAAATACATGCAGCCCTTTCCACAAAAATGAAATAAAAAATTATAAATATTTGTTGCAAAGGTATCCAGTTTTTGTGTTTGTCCTTTTTTTTTAAAATAAAAAGGGTTTAGCTCAATAAAGGGACGTAAAGGGAAAAATTTTTATAAGATTATTTATTTCTTTCTTTTTTATTAAACGAGTTAATTTTGGTGCCATTTTAACCTACTGCGAGTATGTGTTTTTTGCAGATAATATAACGATACAAAGAATGAAGAATACGTGGGACTCCACCCTTACAGTTAAATTCTTAGTTATTCGTGACAATTTTTTTTTTAGTGTATCTACTCGATTCCCCCTAATTTGTGGTTTTTTCCCGCTCCACGTGTATGGAAAAAATTTTGGGCCCCAAAATTTGAAAAATACGTTGGGGCGCATCAAAAGATTATTTTTACCAAAAGCTGTCTTTTAACGAAGTATTTCACAACCATAAAAAATGTTTTTCAAAATTTCGCAATTGTTAAATATTTTTTTTTTTTAAAACCCCTGTCATTGGAAAAACCCCATTCTTAGAAAAAATCTAATCGTTGAATAATGCTTGAACGCGTGTGAAACAGGTGAAAGGCAGCTGACGGTAATTAAAATAATCTTTGGTGCGCATGAAACAAAACCCCAAGGTTTTCGTTTGGTTAAAATTTTATTAAAAAAGAAAAAAAAGTACAAATTAGGGAAAAAAAAGTACTAATGCCATCCTTTTGTTACAAAATACCATTAATTTACTTGGAGGGGTGAATTTTTGTTGCTTTTTTAAAAAATTTATTTTTTTTTATCGTAAAAAAAACTTCTCGAAGCTCGTTTTGTTATGGGCCGCTAAAAAAAACTCGTTTAACCCTCCCTTCCAAAAATACGGGTATCGTCACTTTTGTTCGTAAAATTAACTTTTTTTTTTTTCCATTTTTTTTTGTAACCCAAATTGCAAAAAACCTTTTTTGTTATAAGAACTTTTTTATTTTGCAGAGTGTTTATGTTAGCATGCTTTTTGTTTTATTTTAATATACATTTTTTGGGAAGCATGAATTTGGGAATATATGAAAATGTCGGTAAAAGGGAGGGTTAATTAATCAAAGGATGAAAGAATCGTATATTTTTTAACGCGTTTAAAATTATTCAACGATACGTATTTACTAAGATATGAAAATGTTTTCCAAGGGAGGGGAGAATAATAAAGGTTTCTTTATACGACGGAAAGGTTAAAGAGCGCATGCACAAAAATCTTACTTGGTTTAACAACTCACTTTTTTTCGAGTATGAATTTAATAAAACAAATCACGATATGGATTAAAAAAATCTAGTCAATTTTAAATTAAAAAACCCTTTTTAGTTGTTTTTTTTTTGTTTGATCAGGGCGGAAAATCAAAATGAAAAGTTTTGGACATATTTTTATTTGTTTTTTTTTTCCCAAAAAAAGAGTTATTGCAACAATTTTTCCTAAGTTTTTGCACATATATCGTCGCGTATGTCAATGCCAAATCATGACAAGGGAGCTTTTATTTTTAAATATATATATATATTATTTTTATATCCTGACGTGGTAATTGGCCGAAAATTTTTTGACTGTCTCAAACATTGGGTAAAAAATTTAAAAAAATATTTTTATAATTTTTATTTTTTATATAAATATATATATTTTATATATATATAAAAAAAAATC
>NW_027624755.1:0-7829 GCF_034508935.2 Berghia stephanieae | reverse complement strand
AACATACATTATTTTGAGACATGGCATTTCACCTGGATTGCCCTCCTTGGTATTAATTATTAAAATATGAAAAATAATAATTTAATAAAAAAATAATAATAATAATAAAATAATAAAATAATAATGATAAGAATAATTATAATATGATGATGATTGAAAATTTAATGATGATGTAATATGATGATAATATAATAATAAAAATATAATAAAAATAATATTAGGGAATGTGTGATATGTGATGATATATTATTTGATGATGATAAATGATTTGATGAAATGTATAATAAAAATAATAATAATAAAAATAATAAAAATAATTATGTATAATAATAAGATTGAAAATAAAAGATGATGATGATAAAATAATAATAATAATAAAAAATAAATAAAAAAATAAAAATAAAATAATAAAAATAAAAAATAATAATATATTAAAATTAAAAAAATTAATTAAATTTTTTAAAATAATAATAATAAAATAATAATAAAAATTTAAAAATAAAAATAAATAAAAATAATAATAATATAATAATAATATAATAATAATAAAAAAAATTAAAAAATAAATAATAATAATAAAAATAAAAATAATAATAATAATAAAAATAATAAAATATATTAATAATAATAAAAATAATAAAAATAAAATAGCGTGTCTTTTCCAAAAAAATTGTATATCCCTAACACCATGTCCCCCCTCATGTTAAATTTTTGCTGTTCCCAACCCCCTTTGAAAAGCGTTTTGACCCCTTTAGGGGAGGTGGCATATAACTCAATTTTTTTTTTTTTTTAATTTCGGGCTTATCAATGCTATCTGCTCTGTGATATACCTTTTGTTGACATCTTTTCGTAAATTGAATTCCTAAAACTAAAATTCTTTTCCCTGTTTATTAGTTTTATTTGTGCTTCGCACAAACGAAACCCCTGGAAAAATAGAAGTTCGGGCACCCCAAAACCTTTCTAGGACTAAACGCAAAAAACGTCCTTTTTTGGGACCCCATATCGCCCGTACCCTTTCAACATCCAACGGGCACAGTCAAAGGCCACTCGAAGAGGGCCCAAAGGAAAATGTGGTGGACAATAAAAAATGGACAGTTCGGGGTTTCCAGGCTAATAGGGGTACAACAGGCAGGCATGGGGGAAACGTAACTTTTTGCTTCACCAAATCCCCCCCAAACCCCTCCGGGAGGGATTAGTGATGAGTGATTCTGGGCTTCACACTTCAACATAACATTTTACTGTCCAAATTTCATTTTAATGTCCATATGATCCTCCTATTGAAGGGATTTCTGTTTCCCCAAAAAAGGTTTTTGAAATCGTGGATTCCAAACGGAGTATGAAAATCTTGTGGTGGTAAAAAATTTTTATATTTTAAATCCTCCTTTCCCCCATTTTTTAAATTTTCCCCGAAAATTCAACTCACCCAAAAAATCAAATAGATTTTTTTTTCTACCAAAAAAAAGGGAAAAGTCCTTTTATCAAAATTTCCCCTGCTAATTGTCCCTCGCATAAGTACAAAGGGTTAGAAACGAAAATTGTTTTTATCCGAATTTACGATTTTCTTATGGGGGGTAAGGAGAGGGGTTAAAAAATTCAAATAGGGGCGGGTGCAAACTAAATTCTTTGAGTGATATATTTTATATATGGAGAATTACCAACTCCCATTTTTGCCCACTTGATTTTTTGGGTTTTGTTTTTTTTTATTAAAGAGTTTAAACAAATTTTGATGTGGTATTTTATAACAGTCTGAAGCAAACACTTGCCATAACATTCCATACTATGCTCCATTATCTTATCTTATCTTATCTCACTAAAGGCTTAATATAGGAATTATCCTTTAAATCCCTTTATACAATAGTTTATAAATACAGAATCTCACATAGCTTGCATTGTATCATTCACAGACAGTTTTACACATCTTTGAATTAGCAATTTAAAAAAAACAAATACTCAACCATGCTTCATCACATGAACAAATTCCTCCAGCCATCCGCAAGAACAGTCAATTACAAAATCTCTCAAAACGATATACAAATGGAACAAACTACGTGCGGCTGTGTTCGCTTTCGGGCCGAAAGGTCCTGGGTTCGAGCCTCGCTCGGTGCATAGTTGAGCTTTTGGAAAAAGCTCTTTACTCACTTTCTCTCACAGTATCAGGTGTAAAATGAGTACCTGGCCGCTAACAGCGTTGTCTCTGTCCGAAAAAATTGTAATATCGCCTAACAGGCGTCATATCCCGTCCTACATGTTAAGTGTTGCTGTTGACCAGGGACCCCTTGTAAACCACTTTGAACAATTTAGTGGAAATTGCGCTATATAAATGCTCTATTTTTTTTTTATTAAAGAAAAAAAACTACATAACATAATAGACATTGAAGACCCCCACATTATTTCAACACATTTTCCACAAGAACACAGGAGGATTGAATGACGGGAGTGACATGATTAATTTAGTACAGTGTGAATGATAGATCTCAGTCCCTTTGGGGGGTGAAGTGAGTGCTCTACCAACTGAGCTAACGGGTCGCTCGCATCGGTATCCCTTTGAATATAATTATTTTAGCCATAGCCTTAGTATCTCATGAGGATTCAAGGATTCAAACGTTTATTTTTAGCCAATTGCCAATATAACTCATACAAGAATATAATATTATATTTTCATTAACAAATCAAGTAAGTAAAATCAATAATAAGCAAGGCAAAACAATGATAGTAATAATGATAATAATAACATATCATGAGGAATTACTTGTATGAATAATTTTTATTTTCACCTGACTGATAATTGCTTTGATTTGTCTTGTTCTATTTTCCAGAGTGTACGGAGTCCGAGTTCAAGTGCCAGTCGGGTCCATGCATTTCCAGCTCTCGTCTGTGTGACAAGAAAGAGACTGCCCTAAAAAGAGATGAGGGAAGTGTCTGTGGTGAGTTATAGTTGACCACAAAAGGTCATACAACTCCTTCAATGAATATGACTTTACCTCTTTTATTTCATTTGAACACATAGTGGAGCCCTTTGGGAAAAGGCTCTTTACTCACATTCTCGCAACGTATTCATGTGTAAAATGAGTAACTGGCTATTAATAATTTTTTTCTCTGTCTGAAAAAAAAATCATAATGTTGCCTAACTGTGTCATGTCTTGTTCTACGTGTTAAATGTTGTTTTGATCAGGTTTAGTGAATATTGCATATATACGCTCTATTTTAAAAAAAACCTTTATTTCTATTGCATTCAACATGATTGAAAATCTAACAAATTTATTCACTGTTTTAATCATTTGTTATCTCGACAAATATAAATACCCGAAAAATGATACATGATTACAATCGGAATTGATTTTTGTGTCCATTTTTTGGGAAAATGGAAACATTTAATCAGTCGTGTAATAGGATCCAGAAATTGTCATAGTCTGTGGGATGCCTTTTGGGAAGAAACAGTTGGATAGATAGGTATCGGATATAGCTAAAAAAAATACTCTGTGACAGAAAAATGAAAGTTTGGCCACAAACAGAAGAGACATTTTGTTGTGTTTGGGTGTGGGTGGTTTTCATGAAATCTACTTTTTCAGACCAATCTTATGTTACCCAGCATCTCAAAGCATTATATTATTATGTCAGGATGTAGTAGGTGCCTCAAATCTAATTGGTAGCCACAAATGTGAAATTTAGGCGTTGATTTTGATTCGTTATGAAGGAGAATAAAGCAAGTTTTTACAATGATAAAAACTTCTAAATCTATTTTTAGTTGTAAGACTAATCCTGACATAATACCATTCAGCGACAGATAAAGTCCTGAAAAAAAGTGAACTGTGAATGAAACAGTGCCAGACAAAGCAAGAAAGAAAAAAAGCAAGGAAAAAAACATCCATAAAATCACCCTTCCTCAACAGTAACAGTAACATGTCGGATTCAAATATCATTTCCGATTAATATCAATTTTTTTACACCAATAATCATCTCTCCTATCAATAAAGGTTTGTAACTGTTGTCGTGTCTTGCAGAGTCTAAAAGGTCAGTGACTGTGACTTCGAGCAGAAGTTTGTATGTGGCTATTCGGTTATTTCATCACAGCCTGGACAGTTTCACTGGGCACACACCACGGAGCACACGATAGTCTGGTAACTGGCCCCGCTTTCGACCACACCAAGGGGGGCCGTGGAGATATAGTGGTCAGTATCAGTAGTAGATATCTAGTTAAAAACAAAAGACATCTGTTTCTTCGTTATTGATTGTGTGTTTTGTATTTGTTTTTATAATTGAAGGATAGTTTTCCAAAACTCGTTAAGTCGATTTTCTACTTTTTGAAATTTTCCACATCAATGAAATAAATAATAATGTGAAGTTGACTGTAAGCTTCAATTTCATTACAAAAAAGATCAATGAACGTTTCGGGTTTCCCCTTTATCAACAAAACGGATGAATGAAACACCACAGTGAATGAGATGTGTGGAAGTAGGTATTAAGATGAATGGTGTTTCATTCATCCGTTTTTTTGATAAAGGGGAAAACCCCAAACGTTCATTTGATCTGTTTTTGTAATGAAATTGAAGTTACAGTCAACTTCACATTATTTTTTATTTTTTAGAGCTTCGAGCAGCCCCATTTACATTACACATCAATGAAATAAATTGAAACGTAATTTGTTTTAACCATCAATTGACACATGAATTTCTTAGATTCATATAAATTTAAAGTTTAAAATGATAAAATAACAAACTGAATGAGAAATTTTAGGGGAAATAATCCTCAATATCTCAAAAAGGAAAGAAACAGAGTTAGGGATTTTTGGAAAACCAGTATTCAATTATTTTTTGTTTGTTTTTTGTCTTTTATCTTTATGACTTTTTAAAACTATATTCTTACTTTTTTTTTACAATGTTATTTGTTTATTTTTGTAGGTGATTGAGAAAAAACTAAAAAATTATTTGTATTTTATTTTTAAAAAAAAAAGAATTTCAATGCTTCTTTTTGTTCTTTTGTCTTTATTGTTGCTGATGAAAATTTTTTTTTCCCTTTACTTGGCAGAGGCTGGAAGCTTGCATAGGAAATAATGATGACATTATTTTAACTTAATAATAATAAATAATAAATTCCTTTTTTCATTCCCAAGTGGAAATTTGTCTTTAGGGTCTTTTTCTAAGTGAAATTGAATAACCGGCACCCCGCCGCAGGGGCAGCACCGCAAAGTGAGCTGGGGCGAGATAGATTGCTCAAGGCCACACAAAGAGGCGGTAGTCGAACCATACCTTGGGTACGAACAAAGACTGAACGCTGAACCTCGCTGCCCCCATGCTTACTTGTTGTTGCAACAATTAAATAGGGCATTTTTTAATTTTGTTATTCTAGTTGTTATTATTGTATAAAATATGTATGCTTTTTTTTTACAGACAATTAGCAATTTGTTCAATTCAATTCAAATAATAAGCAATGTCTTTGAAAAGCTTCGGACATTTGATCATACTTCATTATATTTTATTTCCAGGTCATTATTTCCCATCGCAGACCCATCCAGGCTGGAGGGCCAGCTATCCTTAATCCCTTACTTTGTCTATGGGAAATGCCTTGTGTTTTTCTCCCATGCCATGTACGACTTCCGACGTAGAAGATACGGGAAACCCCTTAGACTGCTCGTGAGCGAAGGGCCCATGACTCCGGTAAAATATTTTGGTTGAAATATTTTTTTTTAACTCTCTCCTTACCAGCCATTTTCATGATTTTCCCCAAAACTTCACCCCCAACTAACACGAAAATATTTTTTATCATCAACACAATAGCAGTTAGTTCCTGCGAAAAATAATTTCTTCAGCAAAACATGCTCTACAACACAATGTTCATTTTCTTTAAACTTTGTGATGTACAAAAGAAATTTGAATGTTGGTTGTTCATAACGAATGTGACGATTTTCCGATGATGGTAAAGAGAAGGTTAAGACTGCATCTCCCTTTTTTGTGTTTATCCTGTTTTTATCTTTAAATGCAAAGAGGGGGCGAAGTGGCCGAGTGGTTAAGGCATTGCACTGAGATCCGGATGACCTGGGTTTGAGCCCGCTTCAGGGACTTTCGTTTTTTCCCCTTTAGCAAGATTATTAATAACCCCCAATTTGCTCACTTGGACAACATGGTGATTCCTGTTGACCTCAAACATCTTGTTGATGAGTTATTTTATATTCTTCGTGGAATGGCTTGGCGATGATTCTTATGATATCATGGGCAAAAGGCATAATTTTATTTTTTTATTAATGCAAAGAGACTGAGATTGATCCCCAGTGAAATGCACTTATTTGCAGGTCGATAACCAAACATTAGGGCTTGTTGTTGTAATGGAAATCTCAACAACAAAAAATGACGCAAAAACATTGTCCATTACAACAAAGTTAAACAGGCCATAATCAGGTTCGGATGTCAGACCTTCCCCAGTGAAATGGAGATTTTTAAATCTCCCCCCTCTGCCTACCCAGCATTGAATGTGTATCTTGGGCTCTTAGATCTCTGGGATAGACAAGCATTTGATCCAAATGGGTAGAAAGTAATTGTCGTTTCTAATGGAGTACTCTTCAACAGATGCAAAAATATTGTCCATTAGAACAAAAATTAAAGAGGCCTGATTATTTTTGCTTATCGACCAGCTAATATGTACATGGGCTGATTGTAACCATCAGTTCGGCTATGTGGCCTTGTGGTATGAAACTCGCTTTCGGATCTGAAGGTCCTGGGTTCGATCCTCGCGCTCGGCGCATAGTTGAGTCCTTGGAAAATGCTCTTTACTCACTTTCTCTCCTGTACTCAGGTATAAAAAGAGTACCTGGCCGTTAACAGCGTTGTCTTTTTCAAAAATTTAATATCACCCAACAGGCGGCATCTCCCGTCCTACAATGTTAAAAGTTGCTGTTGACAAGGGACCTTGTAAAGCGCTTTGAGCTCGTTTAGTGGATGTTGCGCTATATAAAGCTCAATTTATTAAGAGATGTTAAACCAAGTAATTTTCATTTGAGATAAATTTCTGTTTACGTCAAAATAGTTGTAGGGTCAAATCGTGTCACTGATAAATTTCTGTTTACGTAAAGATAGTTGTGGGTTCAAATCGTCACTGCAATGAAATTTATTTTTTTTCCTTTCTTTATTTTTAATGTTCACTCAATTTGTGCTCGATGGATTTAATATACCAACAAGCATCATTTCTTGAAAAGAATGATTTACAAAGCGAATGTCCTATTTCATATCTGGACCCTATATATCAAATGATTTAAGAAGTCATGTTAGGTGGGGTTCTGACCTCCATTCCCGAGTGGGGAGGGAGGCATTACTGTGTTTTTTTCCCCCTTTTCGTTTTCCCAAATGCTTTTGTTTTGTCTTTGGGTGAGATTACTTGGTTTTGTCCTGGCCCTGGCTAGATTTTAGCTGGGAGGGAACAGTCAAAAGTATGTTTGAGTTTGGGAGATAAAATTTTTTTTCCTTGTAAAACTCTCTCTGTTTTGTATTTTTTGGTTGTTATTTTTAAAGTTTAAGTAAGCATTTGAGTGTATTCCTTTTGTTGGATTAGTGCTGTGTCGGTGAGATTTGGTGATTAAAAAAAAATACATTGGTGGTTTTTGGAACTAAATTGACCCAATTTGTTTTCCCGTTCCCCCCGTCTAGTTTTTCTTGGGGCTTTAATTGTAATTCTAGAATTTTTATATTTTCCCTTTTTCCCTTTTTTGGCGCTGTATAACCCTTAATGTGTTTCAATGCCGTTAACCTTAAAAACAAAACAAAAATTTGTTTGGAGGGGGTTCTTGTTTTTTCTGGCCCGGTGGATAATTTGGGGGGGGAAATAGTAATTTATAGTTTGAG
>NW_027624754.1:0-7829 GCF_034508935.2 Berghia stephanieae | reverse complement strand
AAATCAACACAGGGGATCACTTGCTGAAGCTTTGATGACAAATTTTTACTAGAAAAAGGCTTTCCCAAAGGATACTGTGGACAATGGCCCCAATTTACTAAATGATGCTAAACCCCATAAAATCGGGGGAATCCAACACTCTTTCAAAAACCCCCCACCACCCCCAAGAAATGGTCTTTGTAAAAAATTTTAAAGGGATCTAAAGAATTGTTAAAAAAAGGTCAGCAGAAAAACCGTGTTTTGGGAAGATACTTACAGAAATCCTATTTGCTATAAGAAATCCCCAAGAATCTACGGTTTTACCCCCCATTTGAGTTGATGTTGGACGACACCTCGGGGCCCTCATATAGTAGCCGACATTTGAAAGGGAATGAGGGGACAAAACGAAATTATGTTTGTTACGAATAGTAAGAAACCCCGAAAGACAGAATAGAGGAACATGTGCTAGCACAGGAATCCGTCCTAAAAAGCGGGAAAAATAAAAGGAATATTATGCAAAAGAAAACCCAAGAAATTTTGAGTTTGGGTGACAAAGTACAAATACTCTTACCCGATGACTCGAGTAAACTTTTGCTACATGGAAAGAACCATTAAGGTATTAGCAGTTACGATTGGTGTTAAATTACGAGATTCAAATTAACAAACAACAAAGAATTCCATGAAAAACTGCTAAAAAATTTTCGAAGAAAACGATTATCACAACCAAATTTAAAACCATGTTGAAGCTGCAATGTGGATTAATCTTTCGAAACCACAGCGATGATGTCGAACTAAACACACCCACAAACAGGAAACCCTAAAAATAGTAAAATTTATGCGTCACAATAAATCCTAAAATAAGAATGTCAAAAAACGAGAAATCAGGTATTTATTAGAAAATACCAGTCGTTTTACAGCGCCCCGGACATACAACATTAGGGGAACACGACATAAAGTTAACCACATCCCCCCCTAAAAACGTGAAAAACTTCCTTTTCCCCTTTTTTACGCACGAGAACAATTAAAAAAGGATTTAAGGATATTTTTTGATAAGGAATGTTAGAATTCTTAAAGCCCTACTCGTCACCAATAGTAGTAGTGAAAAAAAAAAGACGGTCGTAAGGCTTTGTATCGACTTTCGAAAATTAAATGAAGCAACAGTGTTTAGCAGAAAACCTACCAAATCAAGAGAATTTTTTTGCTGCCTTTTCAAGCAAAATACATGAAAAAATGTGATTTTCTGAGGTTACTGGGGATTCCATGAAAGAATCATGTAAGAAATAACCCGGGATTTCAAACACCATTGGATTTTTAGAATTTAATATATGCCATTTGGATTATCGACAGCCCACGACATTCCAAAGAAGACGCTTGTTATTAAAAGAAAATCCCGTTTTCCCCCTCTCATACTTCGCCCAGATGTATTTTCTCAATCATGGACTGATCACATGACAACCTTAGAAAAAAGTGCTTGAAGCATTTAAAAAGTAATTTTTTAACAAAAACCCCAAAAAAAGCATTGCATTTTACAAAAATTGATTTTCCGGTCATACCGTTGGTCATGGGACACAGACACCCGAGACAGAAAAACAAACAAAAATCGCACAATTGCAATCACCTAAGACAAAAAAGAAGTACGCAAAGTACTTGGGCTCCTAAATTTTTACAGGAAATACAATTTACACTTCGCGCACATCGCGACACCGCTAACAAATCTGACAAAGAATGGGTCACCGAACAAAATTGTTTGGACAGAAGTGTGTCAGAATAGCTTTAACCAATTAAAGGCATTACTCTGTTCAGAACCAATTCTTAAATTACCCGACATATCAAAAGAATTTGTTGTAAGAACTGACGCGTCTGATAAGGGCATCGCAGGTGTACTATTACAGGAACATGAGGGAACTCTAATGCCTTGCTTATATGCAAGCAGAAAATTATTGGACAGAGAATCACGATACTCTGTAATAGAGCGTGAAGGACTGGCCATCGTCTTTGCTTTAAAGACATTCAGCAGATATCTACTGCTAAAAGAGTTTGTGGTCGAAACGGACCATAAACCACTCACGTACATAAGAAATAACAAAATGAATAATAGTAGAGTACTAAGGTGGAGTCTATTTTTGCAAAATTACACTTTCAGTATCTCTCACATACCAGGCTGTGAAAATATTCACGCCGACCTACTTTCTCGATTAGTATAAACACATGAGAAGGGTATAACTTAACCTCCCATGCATACTGTTAGTTACCTCGCAAATATGCCAAATCAGAACGCACAAATTCGATAATTTTATTTGTAAACATGATGACCCAACTTAATGTAACATTGAGTATTGTTTGGATATATATACCATACCCATTCTTTGATTTGGGAAATCTTCTCTTTATCTATTATTTGTTAATGAATTTTCACTCATTTATGATTAATAATTGAAATGTCAATATTCCATTTACATTTTCATTCATTTCATTCAGAAAATTACCTTCATATCATCGACTTAAATCATGCTTCATTGCCATCACTATTGTTTATCACAATGATTTGTAATCACATTGCCATCATGTTGTTCATCATAATGATTTGTAATCACAATCTTTCATTGTTTATTGTCGCCCATTCATATACCTACGTTTATATAAACATTTCCATGTCTAGTTAATAAATAATTTAATTGTAGCACAAATCATAACAATGGATTAATGCTAGAGTATCATGATAGTAAATTTACTTCCGTTTGTAAAATCTATCTTTCCCATAATGGTTAAAGAGTATATTTTAAACGTGGGTGGGGGGTGTCACAGTAAAGATTGTTCACAATTATCTTATTAAATTTTATTTTATTAAGAACTGAATTCATCTCACTCCAGTTATATTTCGGTAGGCTTAGATAAACTTTACCTTCTAATATTAGATCGTCTTTCCTTTTATAGCCTTCCCTCGAATTAATTTCTAATTAGTGAATACTTTTCGTTCTACATTCTGTCACGTAGCCACTTATTATAAAAGCTGATAGGTCTAACACTCTACACTCACTTTCTCTCCACAATCTATGCCGGACGGCCAGTCGCTCTATTCCTATATATATACTGGAAGATTTTTATCTTTTGGGACTTTGTAGATATTATATCTACACCATTAAGACGCCGGAGCTTTTTAACTTTGATTGTATAATCTTCAAGGATCAAACCCAAGCCCGCTGTACTACACTATAACCTCTTTCCAATTGCCTGGAAGCGGAATTTTACGAGTCCAATCCTGTTATCAGAGGAATAGATCATCCAAGCCCATCAACTGCCTGGAAACGTAAACTTATGAACCTGACATATTATCATAAGTTACGTAAATATTCATATCTCTATTTGTAACTGCCACGATCACTGTTTATCTCTTTTAATTAAATTTCATCATTATTTTTATTTCATTGTAAACAAATCGTTAATTGTTTTTCATTTATAGTAACTAGTAAATTCTGGGGCCTCATTCTACATAGATCTTTATGCATAGTCGAGTAGCTCTTTACTCACTTGAGACCATGACATTTTGGAGGGGACACATATAAAGAATTGAATTTATTTAGTTACTTATATCTATTTCATCTAACCTTAAAGTTTAAATTGTAAAACTCTTAATTGCCCCACTTGATCATATTTTAATTGAACTCCCTATTTACAGGTTTATTTTTTTTTCTTTTTCATTTCTTCATTTTAAATGGAATAGCAATTATCCATTCATTTTTCATTCAAATTGAATAGCATTTTATTGATTCATTCCGTCATTCATTTATTCATTTATAAATTATTCATTCATTCATTGTTCATTCATTTATTCATTCATTCATTCATTCATCCATTCATTCGTTTATTCACTCATTTATCCAATCATTCATACATTTATTCCTCCCTTCATTCTTTCATTCATACATTATCCATTCATTCATTCATCTATTCACTCAGTTTTTCATTCATTCATTCATTCCTTAGTCCACTTTGTTATTATATCACTCATTTCATTTTGTTGTTTTTCTCATTCATGAATTGTTTTCAATATGTTTACATTCCATAACGATTCATTCACCTATCATCCAATCACTCAGTGTTGTGAACACATTTTATAACTATTGTAAATCTTACGATATTTTATTGTTTTGTATTTCAGACATCACTGTTAAACACTCTTCAATGCCTAATTACAATTGTTGAACAACCATTGAACAAGAGAGAGGTCCCAGCCACGAACTGAGTTGGTAAATATATCCTTCATTATTCTCTTTTACATGAGTTGGGCATCACATAGTAACTATAGACATCGTGATTTGTTTTGCATAGTGATTTGTTTTAAATGCATTTTTGGCCTATTACTGTTACCGAAAACCACTTATATATTATGTTCTGAAAAGTGAGTCTTTAAAAAACTAAATAATAATAAAAGGAGTCTACTAGCCGTCGTGTTATATTTAGTGATAGATAACTTGGGATTATTTTGGCATCCTATTATTGTTATCACACTCTAGTATATTAGCGTCATTGCGAATAATTGTACACAAACTAACGACGAGTCACACACATTGGTGATACATTTTTCGTAGTAAACATAGTATAGAGTACACGCGATTGACACATTGTTATGGACTCAAGTCATAACTACGCATTGTATTGACACATTGCTTTATAAGATATAACGATAAAAAGCATCAAATTCAACATACATAATAAGTTGAAATAAGAGAGAGAGAGAGATTTCTAAAAATAGAACAGTTCATTCCAGTAAGTGTAAATAAATAAAACAGTCAGTAACAGTATCCTGTCAATATAATATATATAAAACATCGTAACTAATTTATTGCAACATGGAATCATATAAAAGATACTTAAGTCTCGCAAAGGACTTAGAAATACCCCGGGAAAGAATATTTTCATGGTGCGAAGAGAAAGTAAAAGAAGAAAAAGAAAATGAGAAAGAATTCGTAAGAAGAAAAAGAACATGAAGAAAGAATTCGTAGAGAAGAAAATGAAGAAAGAATTCGTAAAGAAGAAAAAAGAACACGAAGAAAGAATTCGTAGAGAAAGAAAATGAAGAAAGAATTCGTAGAGAAGAAAAAGAACACGAAGAAAGAATTCGTAGAGAAGAAAAGAACACGAGAAAGAATACGTAGAGAAGAACGAGAAGAAAGAGTCCAAGAAAGGGAACTAAAAAGACAAATAGCTTTAGCAGAAGAAGAAACCAAAAGGACCCAAATGATGCTGGAAATTGAAAAAAACAAAACCGGTCATGAAAGAAAACATAATAATAGTGATGAATTTTTCGTGAAACTTCCACGCATGCCAACATACGATGAACGCTCAGACTGTCTAGAATCCTTCTTACACCGATTCGAAGTTCAGGCTAAAGGTTATCGTTGGCCAGAAAGCAAATGGGCCCACAGCCTTGATTAACTGCTTATCCGGAGAACCGCTAAAAGTTTTCTATACCTTAACAACTGAAGATGCAGATGACTATGTAAAATTAAAGACGCTCTACTAA
Source organism: Berghia stephanieae (assembly GCF_034508935.2). Lineage (NCBI taxonomy): Eukaryota > Metazoa > Mollusca > Gastropoda > Nudibranchia > Aeolidiidae > Berghia > Berghia stephanieae. The sequence continues at coordinate 2,326 of NW_027624754.1, read as the reverse complement.
AAAGATTTAGATTACGGAAGATGGTTACCAGGAAAGGTTTCACACTGCAAAACCGGAAAGTGGAGAAGACTTTAATACATTCGTGAACCGAATTACTCAATTTCTAAATCGGTGGCTTGAGTTGGCAAACGTAAAACAAGACGACTTTGCAGGCCTTTACTATCTCACGCTGAAGAATCGAATCTATCAAGCTTGCAACCCAGATTTAGTCGCATTCTTTAAAGAGAGAAAGCCAGAAACTTGGACAAATTAAAAATCTACGCAGAAAACTTTAACAGCGCACATCCATTGACACCCTTAGCAGAACATTGAAGGAACCATACTACGCTGCCGCTGCTCAGAGTCCAGGTACACCTAAAGTTCAGTACTCAAATAGAACGAGCCGATCAATCACTCGGAACACGCAAGTGAAACAAGATGATCATAGTAACAAACCATGGAACAAACAGTTCAATAGAGACCATAGCCGACCCTATCAAAACAAAACAAGAAATAGCACTGACAATAATACTGAGTATAAGAAAACCAACAAACCTATAATTAAATGTCAATATTGTGGAATGAAAGGCCACACAGCAGACAAATGTTACAAAATCGTGGGATATCCGAAAGAAACTGCAAATGCATCACTCCAAACCAGTGTAAATAATCAGACACGAATAATGTCAGGAGAAAATATAAATGTGTATTGCGTGAAAGGTATGTCACTTTTAACACAAACTCACAAATCAGGATCGCTATTTTTTTGCGAAGGCAAAGCTAATGGAACTGATTGCAAAATATTGAGAGACACAGGATGCAGTACAGTAGGAATAAAAGCATCTTTGATCAATGACGAAGACAAAACTGGAAAAAACGGTACAATGCATCACATTCAGTGGCACAGTCGAAACCTTTGAAACAGCTAACGTGTACATAGAAACCCCATACTATACAGGAATAGTGGAATGCTGTATACTTCCCAACCCCGTCGCTGATGTTATTGTTGGCAATATAAAAGGTCTTAAAGACAACCCAACAGATGAAAAAGAATGGTCATTAACCCAAGAAACAGCTTGTCTAGCAGAAACAAGAAAGATGACTAAGACAACAGAGAAGCCAATGACTATTTCTCTAGAACCACAACAATTTGACAGGAACAGGTTCATTGAAAAACAGAAAAAGGACCGACTTTAACTTCATATTTCAATATCGCAAAACAAAGGAACGAAATCAAAAGTTGAATACATCATTGAAAAAGATATTCTGTTCAGGTTACATAGGAAAAGAAAACAAAATAGCTAAACAACTGGTCACGCCGAGTATTTACAGAAACAAAATCCTTGGAATAGCGCACGATTCAATAACTTCTGGACATCTTGGGAGCTCTTCCACATTGAAGAGAATATCCGAGAATTTCACATGGCCTGGAATTACTAAAGACGTCCGAGAATACGTGAAATCGTGTGACACATGCCAAGAAGAGTCGCAAAAGGCAGAATACCGAGATTGCCATTAGAGGACAACCCCAGTTATTGAAAAAGTGTTTTTCAAAAAGTTGCAATTGACATTATAGGCCCTTTAACAAAATCAGATAGAACACCATACACACATACTAACACTAGTCGATTACGCAACCAGGTGGCCAGAAGCGATAGCATTGAAATCAACTACATCGGATCACATAGCTGAAGCATTGATGACAATTTTTACTAGAATAGGCATACCAAATGAGATACTGTCGGACAATGGACCCCCAATTTACATCACATATGATGCATGAAACCATGAAACTCATGGGAATCCAACACTCATTCACAACCCCTACCACCCCAAGCAAATGGTCTTTGTGAAAGATTTAATGGGACTCTAAAGAATATGTTAAGAAAAGTGTCAGCAGAAAAAACCAGATGATTGGGACAGATACTTACCAGCAATCCTATTTGCATATAGAGAAATACCCCAAGAATCTACAGGCTACTCCCATTTGAGTTGATGTATGGACGATCACCTCGCGGCCCGATCAATATAGTAGCCGACATTTGTAAAGGGAATGAGGAGGACAATAACGAAATTATGTTTGCTTACGAATATGTAAGAAACCTGAAGACAGAATAGAGGACACATGTAAGCTAGCACAGGAATCCGTCACTAAAAAAGCAGAGAAAATACAAGGAATACTCTGATCGCAAAAGCAAGTCAAGAAAATTTGAGATTGGTGACAAAGTACTAATACTCTTACCCGATGACTCGAGTAAACTTTTAGCTACATGGAAAGGACCATTCAAGGTATTAGCAGTACGATCTGGTGTTAATTACGAGATTCAAATTAACAACACAACAAAGA
>NW_027624753.1:0-7816 GCF_034508935.2 Berghia stephanieae | reverse complement strand
GTGTATACGGGGATTTTTAAAAAAGTTTAACTGCCGCATCGGAAAATACGATTAAATTTAGCCAGAAATCTTGGCAATAAATCTCGAACGTGGGACTTATCGGAAGTCCCGGGTTAAAGAGGTTTTAAAAAAGAAGAGGACAATTAAATTGATGGATATTTGAAGGACAAAAGTTTTCTAGCTAGATTTTAAATACGAGTTTTTTCCCAGAATGCGGCAGTTATTAACTGGTAAAGAGCATAATATGATGATTATTTATTTCAACATCCACCCATCCAGCCTTTGTAAAGTTTAAAATCTGTTATAAGTTTGTCGGTTTTGGGAAAAGACAAAGAAGTTTCAGCCACAGGCGATTCGCAGACGACTGCTTATCAGCTGCTCGTCTCGTGGAACAATAAATTTATAAAACATACCATGACTGTCACAAGTACCTAAGTGTCGAGTTTCTGACAAAACACCATTTTGAACAATGAAGGTTGAAAATCTTTAATTCAATTATAGATTAATGAAGAAGATCGGTAACTTGTCGAAAAGTCTCAAACATCAGACTTCATGAGGTCTCGGGTAAGAGATTTTGTTTTTGGACACATAGGAGGTGATCATTTTGATCGATCGAATTTGAAGTTTGAATTAACGTTTGTTTGGTCAAAATGATAAAAATGTTTGTCGATGTTAGATAAAGAGCTCCGTGACAATTGTCGCGTGCAGTGCCGGATATATAAATCTTATAGTCGGTGTGATTAGGATTAGACGTTACACCACTTATTAACAATCCTTTTCAACAGGAGATAAATATTTAGATGAATACGTCACATAATGTCTTAATTTTATTCATTTAGTTCCGATATGACAGCAAAATAAGACTATTCATAATATATTATTCAAGTGTAAATTTGTTGCAAGAGTTGTGCAAAGGTAAAACCAAAAAAAAAAACAAACAAAAAACAACCAACTACAACCAAACAACCAAAGCCCGAAAAAACAAAACACACACACACACACACACACAAAAACAAACAAAAAAAAGCACCCCCCCCCCCCACAAACAAACAAACAAACCAAAAACCCTCTCAAACCTAGGACATTGCAAGGTCTTCCTATGTTCCTTCCATCCAGGATTGAGTGTTTGCCATGATGAGGGTCATTTACATTAGTCGATATTTGAAGGAAAACGGCAGTTAACTGGTTAAATAAGAGAGAGAGAAAAAAAGCCAAAAAACCTTGAAGAAAAGTCAACATGCACATTCAGACAAAGTTGCATGCCGGTCCGTCTGCATTGACGTCTTATCAGAAGACCTTTGCACGCAAATTATGATAACAGACAGTGTATAATAATATGATATGCACGAATACTATGTGTGCTCAACGTTAATTATAATAGGGAATGGTTTCGGTTGTGGTGTAATCAAAATCAAAAGAAACTTTTTTTTCTTTAAAAAACATAGAAAGTCTTCCATTACACTAAATCTGAACACGCATAACAACGAATATTAAGAGGAAAGCAATGGCAGCCATCCCAGGGGGGTCCTGATAGTTCAGTTGGTAGAGCATTTGCTTCGCCGAGTTCGATTCATGGTGAAGTTCTAGATTATATTATCTGATCTCCCTCTCCACCCAGCAATGATTAGGTAGCGCGGATTTTTAAAAATTTGGCGGAAAGTAATTTGCGATAGTATAGCTAGCTTCCTATCCAAAGGGTAGCAAGCATTTTCTCTTGTCCTTTTCAAGCTACAGACTCCGGGATTAAGTCCAGCTCCACGGGCCTCGTGGCTCTGAAGAACTATGGCAGCCATCCTCATTAAAAGAAGAGGAAAAAAGGGAAAGGAATAATAAATAGAATCCTCAACATTAACAAAGGACATTCCCTTGATATAACCTGATTATTTAGTGCTTAACTCTCCCCTTACCACATACAGCAAAATCGTCACTTTTGTTTCGACAAATTTCTTCTCATTCAGATTTATTTTGTACATCACAAACTTTGAAGTATGATCTTTGTTAAATTAATAAGAACATAGTTGTTTTGTAGAGAGTTTGTTTGAGTTTTAAAAATCCATTTTTCTGCTGGGTAAGCCTGCCATTTCGGGAAAATACTGAAAATGATCGGTAAGGAGAGGGTTAAAGGGGAGTAGACTTTGTCACGATGATACAAAATATGTAATGATTACAATTAATAGAATAGAAAGTTTTAAAATATGGGAGAGGGGGAGAGGGGGAGGGCTGAGGTGACTGATTGGTTTGATATTGCAATGGGGGTGGTGGTTGGGGGGGTGGGGGGGTGGGGGTGTACGGTGGTTCAGTTTCGAGCCCCACTTCAGACACTTTCGTTCGTCTTCTTGGGCAAGATTATTAATCCCAATTTATTTCGTTCTTTCGAGCGATATGGGTAATATTGGTGACATCTGATGTTTGTTGAATTAAATATATTCATTGATGAAATGCCTAAATAAGGGTCGATGTTCATAAAATATTATTCACATTATCTTCAAAGCTTAATCCACAAAAATCAATGCTGGCAATTAACAGAATAAATAGAGGGTGCCAATAGATATCCCGTACTGTACGAAATTGGTATTGAGAAGCATTTCAGCAAGGTGGAACCATGGAAAGGTTCTAAATGTGCATTTTTGGGGTTACATTTAAAAGACATTAGTCTGTTAAGGTCACACGTTGAACTCAAGGTGCCATGTTTTAACGATCTTATAAATTAGAGCTGCGTATTGTGTTATATACGGTTGGCTCGATAAATGTATAAACCAAATCAACACGAATACAGCCGTGCAAGAAATGACTAAACGCCTTGTAATGATTTGGCAAGAAAAAAAAAAAAAAATTGAATCAGTTTAAATGAACCCAAACTCGGACAAGTTGGGAGTCATTAAAGAAATACACTATTTTAATCATTTGTTACCCATCTCAAAACGGTAGTATAATGTCGAGTTGAACCAGAAGCCAAAAAGATTTAAAGTTCAAATGCCCAATATATGAAATTTTATTTTTGCCAATTAAGGAAACTGTATTAATTTTCTCATTTAAAGCAAAAAAAAAAAAAAAAAAAAAAAAAAAAAAAAAAAAAAAAAAAAAAAAGAAAAAGAAAAAAAAGACCAAAAAAAAAAAACCACAAAAAAAAAAACTATCCCGGCATAATACCACTTTGAGGCGATTGGTCACAATTTCCACCAGCTTTGGGTTATTTTAATTCATTGTTATAAACAGCAAAAAAGATTCCTGGCCAAATTGTAAAATAGCGTTTTGTCAGTGTAAAGCAGAATAACCACGTCACTCGTACAGATACATGGTCTCATGCTTGACAATGACCTTTCTCTTGATAACGTGACAATTTCATTTATCTTCAAAATCAAGTTCAAGGGTGAAAACTAGACCATTTGTACGTGTTTTAAGATTCAAGACAGACTTCTGAAAGAGATCTTTTGTTGGAATGATTTGTTTTTAAAAATCACAACTGTTGATGGTGTCCGTCTGGAATGACAGGAAATTTCAAAGAAAAAGATATATTGTAGATATAATGGGGGAATATCAAGTTTCTTACATCATGATTTACTAACGAAAGAGTGAAAATAGAGAGGCTTCGTATGGGAACAAAACAGACAATGGACGTTTCGGGTACAAACCCTTTGTCAGCACAACAATACACAAATTAACGTGGAAAACAAATAAAATATAATGCAAAATAACTTGTATCGTCTGTACTCAATGTGTGGTTGCAATATGAATGAAATGTTAGCGTGGCGTGGGTAGTGGGTAGGGTGCCCCAGGGGGTGTGATCATGATTACATCATGATAAACTGCCGTCATGCTCTTGATAAACTGGTAATTAAAAATTTGGTCAGAAAACTCGTCCTTCAAATATCGACGTCTCAGGTTTGAGATTTTTTGCCAAGATGATGGTCATATAAATCGATCGATATTTGAATGACGAGTTTTCTGGCCTAATTTTTAAAAAAAATGTTTTTCCAATGATTACTAAGAGGGCAACGTTTTGTATGTAATAACGATGCATTTTGTTGAGCCTTGCTTTATTAATGATGGGACTTCAGCTCCGTTTAGATACGATTCTTAAATTGTATGTATCAAACTATAAGTGCCAGACAAAACAGAGGAGATTCGAGGTGACTAAGATTAAGTTTGACCTGTACAAGATATTATTGTCCTTGTTTTATTTTTTCTTAATGAGTCATGATCGTTAATAAAGAACATTTCGGCCTCAAATCTACTGCAGATAACAGCATTAACACAATAATTAAGCACTTATACAATCCATTGATCCACAATGGATGATAGGTATAGGAGTTCAACAGACAATTTGTTGTTGTTGTTGTTTGATGATGATGTTGCTGTTGTTGTTGGCTGATAAGGGTTATGGTTCTGAAAGTTCCTTGTCACGTATTACTCTTGCAATTTTGATCTCACTTTTGTCAATAGCAATCAAGGAATATTTTAACATTTTAGAGTTATATGACAAGAAATTTGCATCTGTCTCTAGTTTGATTTACAGGTAATTGTCGTCTGTTTAAATCTTTACTTCATTCACTAATTATTAAGTGACGTTTTGAGTTCGTAAATCATTTTACTTGCCGGACTATGTTATGCAAAGGACAAACCGGCTCCAAAGCAAAATCGTACGAATGCAAAACTAATCTATATTGTTTCTTTTACGTATGAAACACAAATAATAATCACCCCAAGGAATGATAAGAACTTCATTAGTCTTCTGATGGTAATACACGCATTTGTTATAATATATGGGTTGGATGATGAAATTATTATAACCCACCAGATTACCGGGTAAAATGTTGCTTTTCCGCCAAGTACCAAAGACCGTTTGGCTATTAATATTAACCCAGTTAACTGTCAGATCCTGAAAAAGTTACGTATTTAAAAATTTTGCCAGAAAACTCGTCCTTCAAATATCGATCGATTTAAATGACCCTCTTGTTAACAAAAACTCTTAAGCCTGGACGCTCTCTGACTGAATGTTTGAAAATGAGTTGTTCCAGAGTCCAGCAGTTACGCTTCAACAGTCCTGACGTCACTTCCCTCGTAATGACGCATTGTAACTTAGTAACTGGCTCTAAACTATCGGAACAATGGCGGACGCCCTTGTGGAATATTTCTCCTACCGGCATAAAAGTGTATCCAGAGGAAAAAAAAAACCCATTATAAATCTAATCATGATTTGATTTTTAAACATTCTGATCACAACACATATGAAAATTCTAGCCAGCATGAATAATAAAAAGTACAGATTTCTTCTGTTTAGAACCACGATAGCTGCCGTTGCTGGGCGACTTGACATCAGACTACTGAATCCAATTATAAAAATATCGCAATGAAAATTTTTAGAGTACATAATATTTACTCAGAACTTAATGTTGAAAAATAAAAGATAATGAAGAATATTAAAAACCAGACATAACTTCAGATCAAAAAGAAAAAAAAAAAAAAAAAGAAACATTGCCCCTGCCCCCCTTTCAAGATAAAAAAAACACCAACAAAAAAATCAAGCAAAGAAAAAAAAAAATACACCCCACATAACCCCGACAAAATCAAACAAAAAATGTAACAAAAACAAAACAGACTAAAACACTGTCCGTACAACAAATACTAACACACAAAATCATTCTTCTTCTTCTTCTTCTTCTTCTCTTTTCTTTCTCTTCTTCTTCTTCTTCTTCTTTTCTTCTCTTCCTCTTCTTCTTCTTCTTCTTCTTCTTCTTCTTCTTCTTCTTCTTCTTCTTCTTCTTCTTCTTCTTTCTTCTTCTTCTTCTTCTTCTTCTTTCTTCTTCTTTTCTTCTTCTTCTTTTTCCCTTCTTCTTCTTCTCTTCTTCTCTATTCTTCCCTCCTTCCCTTTCCCTCATCCTTTTCACCATCACTGCCATCACCACCGCCGCCACCACCACCACCACTACCACTACGACTTGCTCCTCCTCCTCCTTCTCCAGCACCAGCACCACACCACCATTAATACCAACATTACCACCACTTCCTTCTCCTCCTCCTGCTCCTACCTACTCCTTTGCCACCTCTTCGTCCTCCTCTTCCCTATGCTCCTCTTCCTTCTTCTTTTACTTCTTCTTCACGTAGGCTTTCGTTGTCTCAGAAATCTCATTAATAATATGGCGAGTACATGTCCAATTTCATTTCGGTACTCACACTGTTCGAGATGGTCCATATTCCGCAAGCCATCGATTCTAAATTCAACACGCACAAGACATGCGTCAGGATTATCAGGTGTCAAGGTTAGACCATAAGTCATGACAACTGAAGCCGCTTTAACTCACTCAGACCTAACGCAGACTATATCCGTAATTTACCTGGGGTTACTTTGACCCCATGCCAATTTATTACATATTTTTTTGACAAATAATAGGCGTAGTATCAAAGCTAATGTTTTTAGATTTTACACGTTACTGGTAGTTGTATAAAACTATCTATGTACATGCTCATTTTTATTACATTTTTCCAATTTTGAAAATTAGCAACTATCTCTAGGATTGAGTGAGATAATGGTAACATTGGATCGGATATATGGTCATAATAGTAAATGACACTACCCGCATGTCTCGTCACTTGTGGTCACTCTTTTATCTTATCACCTTATCAGATTGGGTTATTATCGTGTAGTATTTATCAATTGTTATCACTTATCTTATTGATAATATTGCAGAATACATTGTATTATTGCATTATTTGGATAATGCCTTCTTCTTATGTATGATAATAATGATATAATATAATATTCTATAAGAATTCAGCACTGATAATTATATTTGAATCTAGCATCAATATTATTGTCTGTTTTCTTAGTTGACAAAACAACAGAGCGTATCCAGTGGTCAATAAAGACATTGAGAACTTGCTAATCATAGGTTATTTTTTGGTACAATGGTTACAAAAAAAATTTGACATAGTCAAATATCTGATATTTGTGACCTGTCGTCTGAAATCGGTATTATTATTATTATTATTATTATTATTATTATTATATTATTTATTATTATTATTGTATTATTATTATTTATTATTTATTATTATTATTATTATTATATTATTATTATGTCGTAGTGAGTCTAATGCTGACAATTTATTTAAAGTTAAAAACGATCTTATGTGATGACTTTCTGATTTATATTTACAACCGTTTCTTAATAACATGGTCGCCAGATAGATTTTCTAAAAATACTAAATAAGTCATCGAAAAATGTCTAATGATCTGAAAAAAATGCCAAAGCTGTGCAAGCATCCATTTTCTTTCAAAATGCACATAAAATCCCGCTGCAATAGGTATAGGTACACGTTAAAAAATCTACATTTGTCTTGTCAGACAAAGGGTGGAAATTGGTATATTTTGTGTAATTTGTATCATTTTCTGTACCATGATTTGTGACCAACAGTCTCATAATTGTATCACGAATGTCGGGAATGAACTGGACCATGGAAAACTTAATTTAGAATTAAAATGACAAGAATGCCAACCTTGAATTTTGCAATGTATGAAATGTTATTATTTTCTTCAACATAACAATATACATTAACCCAAAGACCATATTTCTGGATAAAAACTCAATCTGTAGCACATAGCTCATCCCGACCTAATACCTCTATGAGACGTGGGGTCACAAATAAGTCAAATTAAGTGTTCTGAAAAAAATATCTACAAATCCGCACCCCCCCCCCCCCGCCCCGCCCCCCCCGGCACACAAAAAAAAGGGCAAAAAGCCAAACCCAATTTTTCGGAACTAACGTCAAACTCCCCAATTTTCATTGCGCAAATAATACGCTCTACTCTTTTTTG
>NW_027624752.1:0-7832 GCF_034508935.2 Berghia stephanieae | reverse complement strand
CTACTTGTGCTCTTTTTTGGAAGCAGACACAGTAAAACGTAAATTATAATTGGTCCCCCAATTTTGAATTTCATTCTGGGGTTTATGAACAATGATCTAATACACTTGATACTGGCTTTTTCTTCTTATATTCGTAAACGGTTTTGCAACGATTCAGAGCTTTTAGATTTGTCAAAAGCCTTTGACGTAGCAATAAAGAAAGATTAATAAAACTTGAGATGAATGAATTTCGGATCAAGTCATAAAGGGGATTAATCCTTCTAAAAATAAAAACGTTACAAATTGAGGTTCTTAAATACATAGGAACCCTTTACAAATTATTTTTTCCTTAATTTTTTCTTAGTGTAATTGATTGTTTAAAAATAAATAAATAAAATTCCCTTTATTCATCCCTAATGGGAAATTTGTTTTTTCGGGTCTATCCCAAGGAAAAGACTGGAATAACCCAGGCGTCAGCCGCAGTGCAGCGCCGCAAAGTGACCTGGGGCGGGGTGACTTGCTCAAGGCCACAACAAAGAGGCGGGTCGTCGAACTCTGAAATCTTTTGGGTAGAAGCGAAGACCGTACAACTGAGCCACGCGCCCCCTATTTTGTATTCCCAAAAAAATCACCAGATTTAATTAAGATGACATTTTCGTCTTTGTAACCCCCTTATCGGTTGGGCGGGTGGCAAGTGCTTGAATATCATTGTGATTTTTATGTTTTCCCTCATTTTATCACTGGACTTTTATATCAACTTGTGTGGACTGTCTGTAAAATTTCTCATTGTGCAATTCATAAAAATTTAAAAAGTAGATTTTAAAAAGTAAATTGTAACTTTTACATTTCAACACAATGGATACAATTTATTTTATAAAGTTTTATCATCGTGAACTGTTTTTATCAGATATTTTGGGACTCCTACTAATTGCCACCCTTTTCAAAGTCATATTTATTTTCAATATTTCCCCAACGTAAAAGTTACTTACCAAAGGTTCAGCCAAGACCGTCACCTGATCGTCGTAAACAACACACAATTGAAAAATATTGTCGGTCACAGACCCAGTCCCAATTATATCGATCACATACAACACACTAATAAAACGTTGTCGTTTTCTTAACCCATAATTAATCATAAATTAAAGCGATCATGCCAGCCTACAGTAAAGACGAGTATAAACACGCAACAATTAAATACAATCACAGACTAGACCCAGCCAAGCGAAAAAAAGTAGAATAAAGGAGGAACAAAAACAAAAAAAAAAACAATCACGGTAATTAGCGTGAATGTTTGTAGTTTTAACTAGCGTAAATACAAAAATTTAAACTGGAACAACTAATACAAAACCACCGTCCCAGTGTTCTCATTGCAACGGAAACACACTTAAACAAAATATCGACAGCAAAATTTATATTTAATGAGTACTACCTCGACCCAACTTAGGCGAAAGAGGCGTCTTAATAGTGGTGGATTGCAATGTAAATCAGTCGAGAGAATTGCAGAAACTACTTGCGAATTATCTGGGCAAAAATACCACTGTCTGGGAAGAGAAATCCTGTTGTGTTTATAGACAACCGTCCAAAGGGTAAAAAGATTAAGCGACAAGGACAAACCCGTCGCTCATCACTTCAATGGGTTTCCCGTCCCCGAGGATTGTATCCATTCAACTCGCGGTCCTTCAGTTTTGCCACACAACTAAACAACATAGAAAATACAGAGCTGCAGAACTGATACTGCAACTTTTCTAATCACTTCTATCTTGTTGTTACCAACATAAGTGCCTGCTCCACTCACTTTTCTGAATTTAAAATTTACCCATACACGGAGCATACCAATGTCTCAATCGTTTCATGTTATATGTTTGTGTTGAGAATATTGGCTATTATCTTAACTGCTGGTCAAATTATCGCGATGTTTTGTACGAACGAATCGGCGTCCAGAAGTGGTGGAGAGGGTCTAGTAATGACTTTGAGTTTGAAACGAATATTTTTGTTCGTTGATTTGCTCAAAACGGTAGAGCACGCTCTCACTGCCAGCGAGTTTCTACCAATAAGTCCGTTCAAACCCCACCACCCCGCGAAAATTTTTTATTCTCTATTTTCTTCTGGCACTTTTCTATTCACTTCATATCTTGTTGTTTACCAACATAAATGCCCGCTCCACTCACTTTTCTGATTACTAATCTACTACTACTACAAAACTTTCTACTTCTACTAAATATCTATTAATTTTCGTCTACTACTAACTACTACTACTACTACTACTACCCCAAAGTGAGAGTGAGATTGAGACAAATTTAAGAAAACTAAGTGGTCTTTATAGTAAGTTATAGTAAATGGGAAGTGGGTCCGAAAATTTTGGGATTTGAAAGAGCGCCCTTGGGGTTTTTTCCTTATCCTTTTAGTAATAAATTCAGATTCAGATTTAGAGGGTTAAAAATAAAGAAAAATTTCCTACCAAGGTTTTTTCCCGGGAAAATTTTTCAAAAAAATTTGCCGAACAAAAAATTGGTCACCTTTTTTTTTTTTTTTAAAATTTTTCCCTTTTCCCATCGCTCCATGGATTACCGGGAGAAAAGGGGAATTTCCCACCTCAATAAAAAATTGAAAAAACCGGGGGATTTTTAATTCTTTTTAAAAATGGGTTGGTTTGGTCGGGTGATTTTAATGAATTATAAAATAAAATACTTCTTTTTCCCCCCAACAGGTCTCATGTGACTTGCCCCGAAAACCCAGGTCCAAGGGAACTCGGGGGAAATTTCTTTTTTGGATCCCAAAAAATTAGTTAAAAGGGTTTTGGAGAAAAAGAAAAATTTTTGAATGTGACGATAAAAAATTTTCCAATAGAGAGAACATGAAAGTCAAGTGGAACCTGGTCTGTTGCCAATCCCAGCATGTCTGAGTATAAGGGCGTTTAAAAAAACGCACCCATCCATCCTTTCCATCCCCATCCATATTTCATCCATCCACCCATCCATAAAATACTTACTTTAACATCCATACATCAAATACTTACCTTTACCTACATCCCATACATACATCATACTCAACATTCAAACAAAAATACATACTTTCATTTTTTACTCCCATCCCAATACTACATACATACATACAACATAATACTTTACATACATACATACATACATACATCCCAAACAACACACAAACATACTTTCATACAAAATTTACTCATACATCCCATACTTTCATACAAAAATAAAAAGGTTTTTTTTTCGGGTTATTACCTGATAATGTAAAAAGGGGTTAACATTTTATTGAATAATCCCTTTTTCATAAAAAATGTACAATGTATAGAGCTGGAGTTTTAATTTGAACAGTGAATTTCGACTCTCCCCAACGGGAATGTTACCAGGGGTAATAAAAAATTTTAGTGTTAAAGACGATGTTTAATATGATGATGACGATGATGAGGGAATAAATGAAGAAGAGGATGAGGGCGATGATAAAGATGATGACAATGACGGGATGAGGGTTCGCGATGTTTGACAATAACAGTGGTGGCTATGGCGGTGTGGAGGGGGACGACGAGGGACATACAAAACATACATACATACAACAACTTTTCAACATACAAACATACTACATACATACAACTTTCTAATACATACATAAAATAAAAATAAAATCATAATAAAAATACATACAAACATACATACATACTACATAAAAAAATTACATACAAAATACATACATACATAAAAAATTTACATACATACTTTTTACAAACTTTAATACATAATACATACATACATACATACATTTTTTCCCATACATACATCCCTCCCCTTTACATACAAACATACATAATACTACCCCCCATAAATACATACTACATCCCTACACCCCAAACTTCCCATACATACCCCATACATAAAAAACATACAAACATACTTACATACAAACATACATTATTATTTTTATTTTTAATTTTAATAGTAAAAACCCCGAAATTTTTCGGGGGGAAGAACTATTTTAATTAATATTGTCCCCACCCTTTTTAATGAGGGCAGATTGGAAAACCCGTTGTTTTTTGAAACTTTTACTTTCCTCTGTTAAATTTTTCTGTTTTGCCCAACATGAAGTACCAGATCTAGGATCGAGATCTTACTTTACAATACAGTAGTACAGTACTCTGGTGATCATGTTTTGATTGTTGATTGGTAAATTGAGAGTTTGTCCGTAATTCAAACTAAGTAATATGCACTGATCTAACTTAATGAAAGGAAATCGGTGTCTTGACCACTTTAATCCTGAGATCAAATGAAAAGCTGAAGCAGACGCGAACATTATCAAGTATTACATCATAATAATATGTTACTTTTGCTTTGTTCGGGCTAAAAGCTAGACATATACAGTGGGCACGACCTATATTCCATTTCCATGTGCTCGAGTTCATTGGTCACATTGCAAAGTGTGCTCAAAATGACTTATATAGTGAAAATGTTACATTTTAAGAATAATGAACGTTACAATTGGTCATTTTGTTCAGCATGATACATGGGTGTGTTTACAATGTTCATAAACAAAGCAGCGTGTTTAGATACATTGAGAAATCCCCAATCGTTGTACAGCAAAAATTCATGTGATCGATGAATAGGTTGGACGAAAACATGAATATAGATCGCTCTCATTGACAGTTTGCCGATAACGTTTAACTAAATATTTCCAGGGCAATAATTATCACATCGATGGATAAAAACGACAGTAATATTAGCAGTAATATTAGTTGATGTTGTAAATCGGTGATAATTATCAAAAAATTTCTTTTATATCCGAATACCTTAATGTGATCAAGTGAATAATATCATTATGAATAACACGATTTGCTGAAAAAGCCAATCGGACAGTCCTCACTCAGGAATTTTGTATTGATGCTTATTACTGGACAGATAGAGTTGAGGGTGTGGCCATAAGTTAAACCTGGGTATTATCCACCCGAAACCATCACCTTAAAGCATCAAATGGGCAATAATAATATTGATGTTATTAATAGATGAAAACTGTTGAAAACTTAGTGTAGATCTGAAATTCTTAAAGGTAGTTAAGTGAATACAAATAAATGATAATGTTAAATTAAAAGTAAGCTTCAATTTAATTACAAAAACAAATCACATGAACGTTTCGGGTTTCCCTTTATCAACAAAACAGGATGAATGAAACACCACAGATGTTTTCTTAAAGTTCAGCAGAAGTCCATTTGCTTCGCTATCAACCACTAATTTGTCAAGCATATATGAAGGTTTTAATAATAATAAATGTAATAATATAATAATAATAATAATAATAATATAATAATAATAATGATAGCACATTAGAATGTCACTTTACGCCTCCTCTCCCTCCCCATCCCCCAAATCAATGTGGTACAACGTAAAAATGCCTAGATCTGATGAAGTGGATATTGTTCTATATAAAAACTCATAATTTTTTAGAGATGGAACATTCCATAGCATTACTCACTATCCTTAGAAAAAGGCTCTTTACTCATATCGTGTCACCATAATCAGGATTTAAATGGACTACCCTTCGGGTAACGAGATTTCTATGTTTTTTAATGCAATAGCACCTCACGCGCTTCATTCCTCGCCTTACTTGATGAGTTTTACTGTTGGATTTGATTTAATTGTAAAGCGCTTGGAGTTATCAAGTGGGTATTGCGCTATATGAAAGCTCATGTTTTTTTTTAAGATGATAATATTGCGCGATTAAAACTCTTGATATTTTTAGATTGACTTCTTGTTGACATTATTTTATCTCTTTTTTAGCCGATGGTGACGACTGTATGGTTATGGAAAAGAACAAGAAATGGACTGATGACTGGTGGTAAAAATAAAAGGTTTACCTACGTGTGTCAAGAAAGGTCAACTGTGGGTGAGAATGTTAACCAAGATCGATAGATAGATGCTGTGCTCTTTGAAAATATCCGGCCCCTGATGTGAGCATCAATTCAAACCTGTAATTGTTGGGGATACTGAACATTGAACTGAAAGTCAATATAAGCGACTCTGGTTAAGCTTGTAATTTTTTTTTTAGAATTAATTCAGGAGATTGAAAATAGTTTCATCATGTGCGAGTACCCTGAATTTGTTGGGGTCTTCTGACCTCCTATGGTGGGCAGGAGTTCATTTGCTGAGCCTTCTTTCTCCATATACGTTTTCCCTTTTTATATTGCACTCTCTCTCTCTCTCTCTCTCTCTCTCTCTCTTCTCTCTCTCTCTCTCTCTCTCTCTCTCTCTCTCTCTCTCTCTCTCTCTCTATATATATATATATATATTATATTATATATATATATATATATATATATATATATGTTCTGGATTATGATCGCTATTTTTCCCTTGTCATTGTGGAGATACTAAGCTGATAGCGATACAATCAAATGTATAATACCTTTTTTGAGAGATGATTTTTCTTCATCTCCATGTTACTGTTATGTTCTATTATAATTATTGACTTTGAATTCTGTGTATTGTATCTTGAACTTTGTTGACATTTGAGTGTGTCCTTCATAATCATTTGCTTGTGCTTGGATGGGACTTTTAGGTAATGTCAACATTTGCACGAGGAAGGGTTGCTCGTGGAATCTTCTGTTTCTTATTGACTCAGCCCTCTTTATCTTCCTCTTTCTATGCATGGCGCTATTAACCTCGTGCCAAACATCTTTCCTTTATGATCTTCATTTTTACTGGGACCCAAAGACTCATTAAATACAAACAAACAACAGAGTACCCAAAATTCATACTTCTACTCATTGTACATTTTGCTCACTTTCTGACAGCCTATTCATGCCGACATATTACCAGTTTTAAGCAACGGGTCAGTTATTGTAAAAATTTGAGGTTTCATATCGCGCAATATCACGTAAACGTGCTCAAAGAGTTCTATAAGGGTCCCTAGCCAACAGCGACATGTAGGACGAACATGACGATATTAGGCGAAATCTCTTTTTTTCCAGACAGAGACAGCGCTGTTAACAGACAGATCTCATTTTACGACCGAGTACACTGAGAAATTTGAGTAAGAGGCTTTTCCAATGATTCAACTATGCGTCGAACCAGGACCTTCGATCCGAAGGCGAGTGTCATACTAATAGACAATTATCATTGGATGATGCTTCTTATGTCAAAACCACAGTCTGTTGGGTTGTTTTCTTTTTTTGGCTTAAAAACTTTTACTTCAGATATCAATCAGTATAAATAACCCTCAGCTTGTGTCAAAAATCATAAACCTGAGACTTGTAGGAAGTCTTTGATTTGGCAAGTAGAGGGGTCGTTGTTTTTATCGCTATTTGAAATAAAAGTTTTCTGGTTAAATTAAAAATTAAAAAAGATTCTAGTCGGAAGAAAACATTATTGATAACTTATAATATGAGAATTATAGTCTGTATAGATGATTCATTTTGACAACAATATATAGCCTGGGCATTCTTTTCTTCTTTTTTTCTTCTTTCTTCTTCTTCTTCTTCTCTTCTTCGTTCGGGCAGCCAGTGTGTGGTGACGACAAGCGCATGTGCCATGTTGTATGCGCTCAGAGTGACCAGGAATTGTTCATGACGGTGCTGTCAATTATTTAATTCAGGCGTCGTGAGCATTAAATCAAGTATCTCCTTCATAATTGTGTGGATAAGGATGCCAGAAGAAAAGAGAAATCTTGAGTTACATCAAGTCTGACTATATATGTGGCATTTACGAAGGGTGCATTCCTCTTGGCGTTTACAAATGGTGCATCCTCTTGGCATTTACGAAGGGTGCATCCTCTTGGCATTTACGAAGGGTGCATCTCTTGGCTTTTACGAAGGGTGCATCCCTTGGCATTTACGAAGGGTGCTCTCT
>NW_027624751.1:0-7833 GCF_034508935.2 Berghia stephanieae | reverse complement strand
AGGCTTCTCACGTAGCGTAGTTATCCTAGATGCGTTGTAAAATTGCGGAAGTACAGTGCATATCCAAAAAGAGTTCGATATAATTTAATTTGAATGTGAATAAAAGTAACCATTAAACATCTTTATCAAGCTGTTGCAAGATTAGATGTAATAAAAGAACTCATTTTTGTGTTTTTAATCAACCTTATTACCTCCAGAATTGAATTAATGATTATGTGAGTAATCGTCTATCGGGAAGTAGATCCATTTCGTCTCGCCATCTTGAAATACTTCTGTTTCATTCCAGCAGAATTTCTGTCTGCCTTACGGAATTTAGGCTTTGAAAATGAGCCTTTCGTTGAAGGAACAATTTGTACTCAACGCCAAGCTCGCCGAGCAGGCAGAGAGGTATGATGATATGGGCCGAGGCCATGAAAAAGTGTGTGGATTACCTGTACAATTCTGGACCGACAACAACACCGCTGAATAATGAAGAGCGAAACCTGTTTCGGTTGCTTAAAAGAATGTTGTTGGTGCCAAGAAGATCTGCATGGGTGTGGTATCTAGCATCGAACAGAAGACAACGGATAGTAATGAGAAAAAAGTGGATATGGCCAAGAAATACAAAGAAACTATAGAGGATGAATTGAAAAAGATTTGCAAGGAAGTTCTGGTGAGTGATCTGACACTGACATGTTTTGGTTGTTGCCTTGCTTGGCCTTGACTTGAAATCCTTTTGACAACATTGTTGAATATGACGTTGGTGTATTGTCTAGCAGTGTAAAAACATATAGATGTTTACCTAGTTTAAAAAGTGCAAATGAATGAATAATTTATGCACACCTGAGTGGAGGCCTTGAATTGAAACTACGAATATGAGTTAGAGATAGGGACTAACCTACAATTTACAATTTGCAAACTTGACACATTGTCATTGGCCTGGTTGAGAGACTCTAGTCGGTATCGGTCAGTAATCAGGATTTTCAGATGCATTTATAATTTATGTAGTCAGATTTTGACCTTGACTTTTGATGCACGATCAGTTCTATTTTAATATACCCCCGATTTAAATTCAGTCGATGGTGGTCTATGTTATTTGATAGTGATATGAATTAAAAATGCCATTGTCATTCATGATTATGTCATTTAGGCACTGCAAGAATTTTTCAAAATAGTGCTATCGGTATTAATTTAGCGTAGAAAAATAAAGGGGAGTGAAACATTTACTAAAGTGAAAAAAATTATCGCTCTATCTCAACTAGTTCAAAAGTTATGACCTTTTATGTGGTGAAAAATCTCTATAGAGAAGCTTATAGGAAAATATGTGACCAAAACACAGCAACCTAATGGATAATTCAAGTATAATTCAGAAAACGGCTTCAGATACAACTTTGAATTTTTCACATGTGGTAATTCAACATCTCTGTAATACATTGCAAACAGAAAAATAATTATTTATTGAGAGAGAAAAAGTATAGTTTAGAGCTGAATCAGCTGAAATCAAGGAAAAATAGATCACGACATGCAAATGAATGACCTATTGGAATTTTGGAAAAGTCGAAAATTAAATATTTATTCACATGTAGATAGACCAAATACACCCCTGAATCGGCGTCATTTAGTTATTCACTTTGAACTTTTCAAAATTAAAATAGACCTCATAAAAGCAGAGATATGGACTGATAAATGTTTGAGGTGGTGTTATTCGTGTTTTAAATGATCGAAAATAGGTGATTTTAAAAACTTCCGCTCCCCCGTTCCCCTAAATTGGACAGACGTCCGTCAAAGGATGAAAAAACGTCAAAATCAACAGTGAAAAATCAATCGGAAAAAAAAAGGAAGAGAATTGTAAATTATAAAATGAATGCATGGACATGAAAACGCCAATTAATTAAATAATTTAAAACAAAAATAACTTCCATAAATGGAATATATTGTAAGATATACAGATGTAAAGTTTTGATGTGATTGACGAAGTTATCTTCAAACGCAGCAGACGACAGGAAGTGAATCAGTATAAGAAAATGGCAGCTTCTGTAAAACAATCGAGGCCAATTACTGTTTTTTTGGGGAGCTCTAACTTTTGAGTGCAAACATATTTTGCTCTGAAATTTTTAGAGAAGCTACTTTAATATGTATCTCAGAAGGACTTGTTTTTATTAAGAAGGACCATCTCTGGTTTAAAAGTTATAAGCGTTTAAACACATATACTCTCTTTACACAAAGATTTCTCAAAATCATGATATAAAAATATAATAATATTAGCATCATTGTATGTAGTATTTTATGCCCTTTCCAATGATATATAATACATACCATTTCATTCCACTGAAATAAGAAGAATGAACATTTTAAAATCACTCCTAAATTTTTTCCCCCCAAAAACGGAAACAGAAATCCTCGCCTGTTTTCAACTCGCGATAGCTACTTCTTGCAAGTGCCTACATTAGTCATAGTCATATTGTAAGAGAAACCCTCTTGTCGTGTAGTGATATTGCTATTGTAAATCATATATCTAAATCTTAGAGTGATGGCCTTAATAAAAAAGTAGTGACTGTCCTAATCCTAAGCTATGCCAACAGGGGATTTTCACTGTTAATATGAAATTTTACTTGATTGAAACTTTTCTTTTCTATAATAAATACGACACTAGAAGTAAGAGTAAGAACAACATTATTATTATGCAAACTCACACACTTACTAGTACCTGTAGTTGTAATAGTGTAGGGGTCAGTTTCTATTTATTTATGGCCATTTATATTTTTCCCTGCTTTGTGATTTTTCCAGTCGCTAGTACATACATTACTTTCTTTGGACTTTAAATATGGAAAAAAAGAACTGCCATTTAAAAATGTTGATATTGTTAATTCAACTTACTCTATCATTTGGCGTTTTCAGCAATGGTGACAGGGGAAATTGTATACTTTTCTGACATTTCTCAAATTACTTTGACATCGTTTCACCCTTTTCAGTCATTTAACACTTGTTTTAGAAATTATGATTGACAGTAACCTTTTGAGTTTCACCTATCCTTTTTGGAAGATCTTTTTAAAATTCATTTGTTCTTTAGATTGAGAAACTTTGGTTCACCATGCAGTCTCATTTTCGTGTTATTAATTTTTCTCGTTTTGTAAAAGATTTCTGGTTTCATAAGCTTAGATATTTTTCAGAATCCCATACAATTTGCATTACAACCCTGCAAGTGGTTACATATCAGGTGCTCTACAGGGGAGGCATATATAGGAGAGACTGGTTTATTTATGGTGTTGGAGTGAGCTCCCTTCTGAGATTAAATAGAGAGCTCTCTTGGAACAGATTTTTTATATCCCGCTCACAGCGCCATTTGTCATGAATATTTTTGACACCTTGCTTGCAGCGCCAATTGTCATGAATCAGTCTTGATGGTTTCCCTCGGATCCGTGGAAATTCGTAATTTTGGAGTCCGGGGGGAATTTGCTCCTTTTTAAAGTTAAAATTATCACACATCCCCTTATCAATGTTTGGTGCAGTTTTCCATTTTCCATAAGTCAACTAGCGTATCAGTGATAGTTTACCATCTGAATTGCTCTCAAAGTGGGGATTAGTGCAGTAAAAATGGGGCTTAACTTAAAAGCAATAATTCAAAATTTCCTCCTTTTTCACTTTTATACACTATCAGCACTGATGAATCGGTTTTTGACACCCTGCTTGCAGCACCAACTGTCAGAAATTAAGATTTTGAAACCCTGCTTGCAGTGCCAATGGTGATGAATAGGTTTTTACTTGTGAAGAAGTAATTAGGATTTTGAAATTAAAAAGAAAGTCCTATCATGGGTTGTCGCCACCACAGTGGGTTTACCATTTATATAAATTACAATGGATATTGCTGTCAGTTGGCTTTTGCTTGGGACTCGGTGATTGACTTGGTTTCACCAACCTCATGTTTCATTCTTATGTTTCCTCAGATCCCATTCTACCCAAAGTATCTGATGTTTTATTATTTTATTATGAAGCAGCAGTGACCGGGAATGTATTGAAATTAGCGTCTTTTTCTCTTTGACTTAATTTCATTAGTTCTGCACTTACTACATGGTTTAGATTGTTTGCAATGGGTTGCTTAAAGTGTCTAATATTTGTCTGAGATCTGTAGGAAGACTATTTTTGGGATTGATAGAGGTGTTTGATTCTCTGATAATCTATTTCTTCTCGATTGTCAATACTCAGTTTTTGTTGGCTTAGTAAGTTCCCGTTGCTGTGTACTTTTTTGTAATCTTTATTTGGCCCTTTGATGTAGATTCACTTCATTGTCTTTAATATATTATTTTAAAATTCTGTTTGTGATGCTTTGCTGAGGTGCCATTGATTATACTTTATATTACTTTATTATACCGTTAATTTCAATTTTTCTGTTTCAATGAAGTTTGAGATTATCAGTCTTTATTTTGATTTATATTTGGGGTTCATGGAAGTGGTTGTTTGGGTATGCAATTTTTTTTTTACAGCAATTTTTTGTTCTTTCTTTCAGTGTTTTCATTTATATGATTGAATTCCTCCAGTCATGCATCTAGGTTCTGGTTTTGGACTTTAATTATTTTTTATTTTGGCATTTGTGCAAGTATCCAGGCTGCAATCCCTCAATTCTAGTGAAGGTCTGGCATAACCTTGATACATTTGCCTCAGAATGTTCATGAATGTCCCCCATTTGCAGACCTGCCCACTATGCGAAAAAATTCGTAGAATTACGAAATTTGGGTTCTAGTTTCAGAACTTCATGGGTATCTCAGTCATTAAAACTTATTGAATTTAAGGTTGATGCCAAACTGAATATTTTTTAGGGTTTTGAAGTTTTATTTAACTCCTGTGGTTGTGAATGGTTGATTTTTTAAGTAACTATAGCGACTACAATTTTTATCTCCTGAAAATTACGAGTTTTTAAATTTTCAAGTAGGCAGGTCTGCATTCCGTATTGGAGAGTTTGTTCATGATTTTTTTGTTTTAAATATTTAGGTGCCTGATTGTTTGCAAAGGTATGGTGTTCAATTTTGAGAGTGATGCTTTTATTTTTGGTAGACAAACTAAATGTTTTTTTTATATTTTGGGCATTGATATTAATTTACCAGTTTTGAGTCCATTGGTCTAATTTGCCTTATATGTAGCTATCCCTTACTGCTTTTTGCTGAGATTAGCACTACCAGATCATCTGCATACATGGACATTTTCTCTGTACATTTGATTTGTATTTGATAAAATAAGCAATATTGTTGATGTTAGAGACAACGAACCCACTTGCGGTACTCCTCATTTAATTGATTCTTGTCTGCTTTGATTCCTTGTATTTCAACTCCTGCTTCCCAGTATGTATGGAAGCTCTCTTTCCATTTCCATTTGTACATATCATGGGGAATTTTGTAGATGCCCCTCTTTTCAGAATTATCAAAACCCTTTTCCAAATCAACCCACACTTTTGCTGTTTTTTTTCCTTTTGAAATGCGTCCTCTATTGCTGAGTAATAAATGTGAAATAATCTTGTGTTCTTCTTGCTTTCCTCACCGATCAAAACTGTTAGCTTTCTGGAACCAGTATTGTGTTGATTGTCCTCACTAGAAATAGCAATTTACATTAAAAGTGTCTCATGGGTGGATTTCTTAAAATAATAATTCAACCTGAACAAGGTGCTGATGTCCTGATTAAGCTGCAAGAAAGAGGATTGGAGGGAGAGTGTTCAATAGCACATATGATATAACTGCAGAATTATTCTATGCCATAAAGGCTGCGGTTCTTGCTATAAGGGTAGAGATAAATATCAGGAAACTAGTAGGTTAAAAGTTACCCCAAAGTCCATTCGTTCTTCTCAGACTTCGGAAGTGCAGATTGTGAAATGGTGTGAATTCATTAGAGAAATTCCTTTAAATGGGCATCAGACACTTGGAAGGAAATGGGAATTTTCATACAAATCAGTGTTTTGTCTATTCAACTAATTTAGGCTAACCGTTGGTAATTAATGAAGGGGTTAGGGAATACCCTCTGGGAGTGTCTTCCTAAAAGCCTTTGCTTTGTAGATGTTTGGGACTCATCATCGTCGTTCCTTAGTAGTAGCCTCAGTTGTTTTAAGGATTGTTCCACAGTTTACAATTACATTTTCTCTCATGTCAGTACATGCAGGGACCCATTTAGAAATTGGGATTTTAATTTGTTATCACTGGTGTCGAATTGAATCATTCGTGTGAATATTGTTGCAGATACTGAACTGAACATTTTTCTTTTCTCCATGACCGAAGTAAGCGAGGGCCATTTAATTTCTAAAAAATAAAACAATTACTCACTTATCTCTTTCAGTAGTGAATTGTTTGGAACAGCTGTTTCTAATCAAAATTTTTGACCCTTTCATTAAATCAGCCATTTTTTTCAGACATTGTTAAATTGTTTGATTATTCATAGGGAGGATTAGTGCTTTTCTAATTGTCAATGTTTACTCATCTGAACTTTATTTATGTATAAAAAAAATACAACAAAAAAAACAAATTTTAAATGCAGAATTTTTTTTTTTCCCAGGAACTCTGCCAATACCTGTTGACAAGGCAAGGAAGAGGTCTAGCAAATTTTTGTGGATGGTTTGGGTGTTTTTACCTCAAAAAAGATTTATAGATACTTATCTTTTTCGCAACCAGGAGAGGAAAAGTGTGAAAAGTGCCTTTTGAGTTCCCCTTTGGCTGTTTAAATCTAAATTCCCTCAATAAAAATAGGGGTCTGTTTTTGAACACACCTATTTTTCAATTTCACGGGCTTTATTTGCAAAGGGGCCCCACGGGTCTTAATTGCATTTTCAGTTAATTAACCCAAATCAAGCAAAACATCACAATGACTTTGATGACTAGTGCATTTTTCCCGTAATTACCTTTTATGAAACATCCTTTTTGTTTCCCAAACTTTTTTTCATATGCAAACAATCTTTGTTGGGCTATAAAAATAAAAAATTTTTCAAAATTTAAGATTACAGCTTCGTAAGGGGTTAAATGGGGTAAGATGGGGCTTTTGGACAAAAATTTAAACAAACGGAAAAATTCCGCAAATAAACAAGGGCAAAGGGATTATTTTTTTGCCAAGAGACAAACAAACCAAAGGGAGACCCCCAATACATTTCACGCGATAAGTAAAACATCGAGCGGCGGGTGACACACAAAAATCTTGGGGGGTTCCCGACCTCCCCCTATGGGGAGGGGGGGTACATAGTTTCTTCTATCCCCTTATATCTGTTTTCCCAAATCTTTCTGGTTTGTTTGGGAAGAAATTACTTTTTTTTTTGTCCCGGACCCGGGCCATTGGGTGGGGGAAAAAGTCGAAGCAAAATTATTTTTTGGAGAGAATTTTTTTCCTTTCAATTCCTCTGTTTGCATTTTTTTTGTTTGTATTTTTAAATTTTTAAAAATTTTTTAGGGGTTTTTTCCTTTGGGGGACCCTTTCTTTTGTCGGGGGGACTTTTATATCTCAAAAAAAGTACATGATAGTGTGCTTTGGAATTACTCTTTCCCATTTGAACCAATTCCCCCTTTTTCTGCCTATTCCTGGTACTTTTTAAATTTTAAATTTTAACTTTTTTCTATCCGATTTTTTCCTTTTTTCTGGCCTGAAGACCCTTTAAAGTGTTCAACGCTTTAAAACCCCTTAAAAACAAAACTAAACCACAAAAAACTAAAATTAAATATGATTTTAAAAATTAGTCCTTGCAGCAGACTGCTTCACTATAGAACCCCCCCCCAAACCCCATAAAAACAACTTTGTCTTTTTTTAGTTTCATTTATGCAAAATTCACCCTTTCTTAAGTCAACCAGTCTTTCTGGTTGGCGGTGACTTTATCGGGTTTCCCCTGAGCGATTT